>NC_064035.1:1022500-1322500 GCF_932526225.1 Nematostella vectensis | reverse complement strand
AATGTCCGCAATAGCCAGGTTCTGAAAAACAATAAATTGGTTGCTGTTATTATTATAATAAATATGTATATTTTCAAACAAGCCTAAGGACTTGTCAATCCAAGTAACACCCCGCATATCGATGGACAGCACAAGCATTTTGCTGTCGCAGTTCCACTTTAGGAACAGGCTATATTGATGGGCATTAAAAGGTAAATGTGTTTCGTTGTTTGTCATCCGCACATTTGTTTCTCTTCTTGTCCAAATTGGAAAGAAAAATTATAAAAAAGACATTTCAAAATATCCAATACGTTATTTGCCGATTTCGATGGAAATATCGCAATAGAGCTTTTTCAATACTGGGTACTAGGTATTTTGCTAGGGTGACAAAATAGCAGCTGACAGAACAAAAAATATTCTATTCTTTTACTCAGATGAAAGTTGGCTAGTAGTAACCTAGTCAACCAAGTATACCCTGCAAAACTTTAAAACTTTACACTAACAGTCATTGATAGCGAGGTAATTTGAGCATCTCCGTAGGTGGACAGTCCTACCAATTCCATACTTTTCCTGATTGTGCTTCGCTGTAGAAAAGGGCGGATCCTGGCATACCTGAATAAGCCTGATGAAGCTCCTAGCGGTACGACGATGCCGCACTCGCTTCCTGGTCGCAGCCAGGAAAAGTAAGGTGTTGAACAACAAGCCAGCAACTAAGATGATTACGAACAGCGTGAGCTTGAAATAATTCAAGCCATCTAAAGTGTCCTGCGCTTCGTTTACGGTCGGATCAAGCATCTTGAACCTGAAAGTTGATAACAACAAATTATACTACCACCCAACAACAACGGCAGCGACAACAAAAGCTACGCCTTTGTGACTGGAACACTGCAGGCAATGGTTCTTTCCTACCTCCCCTTCACACTGGCATTTGTCCATACTCATATCCCTTACGCTGACACATGTTTTAGAAATCAACTTTTAAATACTTTGCTTTTTGTTCCGATTATACTACTAATAATAATTTATTTATAAAACGCTAAAACTATGTTAATATATTCTAAAGCGCTCAACAGAAAACGATTTTACAAAAAAACATCTAACCCAAAACAACATAACAAATTGTAACACGGTCAGCTAAATTAACAGATAGATAGATAGATAGATGGATGGATGGATGGATGGATGGATGGATGGATGGATGGATGGATGGATGGATGGATGGATGGATGGATGGATGGATGGATGGATGGATGGATGGATGGATGGATGGATAGATAGATAGATAGTTTATTTCAAAAAGATTGCATGGCAGCTAAAAAACACTGAATTGCGCAATTTACATCGAGTAAAAAAGAAAAAAAGGAATAAAAATATAACTATATATATGTATATTACAGGTAATAGACTAAAATGCGACTATGACAAGAGGAAAGCCACATACTATAAAATGAGGGAATATGATGTGTTCAGTTAGGATTATACTTTAAATTTAGTGGTGCAACTGGATGCCATGATGAGATGCCGGGATGAAAGATCGCCTAAAACGTTCGGTTCGGCAGCGCGGAATTGAGAATGTTCTGGATTGTCTAAGACTATAACTACACTGGTTCTTAAGTGGTAAGATGTTCACTAGCTTATTGTTAGGGCAGGTGGAAATAGACGAGAACAGATTAAGACAGAGTTCGCCCCGTCTTTCCTTCAAAGACTGTAAGCCATAGCTGGCAAGGCAGTCCTGGTAGTTAGCATTTGGTGACACAATGGCCACTACTCTTTTCTGCACTCTCTCGATCTCGTCACTGAGATATGCTGGGAGGGCATTGTGGAAAACAGGCGCGCAGTATTCTAAAACTGGCCTAATAGTGGAAAGATAAAAGGCAATAATGTCCATAATAGGGAGTTGGGCTCTTTTTAACATTACAATGAAGCATAATCGCTTATTGACCTTTTTAATACATTCGGAGACGTGGGCGTTCCATTTGAGGTCTTCTGTTATGGTGACTCCAAGGATCTTCGCGTTCGTGACAACGGGGAGCTCATGATTATCAATCACGAGGGGAGGAAAGTTGTGGATGATTTTCTTAAGTCAAACCTCAGCTCCTTGCACTTTTCAGCGTTAAGTTGCATTCCTTGAGATTGCGACCAGGCCTCAACAGCGGATACTGCTGATTGCACGTTTCCAGGGGAGCCACGGGGAACAGTTTCAGCAATTGTGGTGTCGTCCACATATTTTCAAGTGTGGGTGTCGGCTAGCCTGAGATCGTTTATCATAAGTAGGAACAGCCATGGGCCCAGCTTGTCAAGTCCTTTATGTGAAACAAGTCCTTTATGTGAAATAAGTCAATCTGAAAAGATGGGTTTTTAGTGCCTGTTTAAATGGCTCACGGCTCGGGTAGCGAGTTTCATGCAGAAGGCCGAGCATGGGCAAAGGCCCTGTCGCCAAAACTTTGGCAACTTATGTGTCGTACTGCAAGTAGCAGGTCTTTGTTTGACCTTAGATTGTACGCCTCAGATCGGCTAGGCTCTAAAAGGGACTTTTGTTAGGCCGGAGCATAACCGTGGAGACAGCGATGAACAAGAAGGATCTTGAAACGGATTCTGAAGACAACAGGGAGCTAATGTAGATGAACAAGGACAGGAGTCATGTGCGAGAATTTGGGCACTAAACACACGACACGTACAGCAGCATTTAGTATTCGTTGCAGACGGTTAACTTGATAAGTGGGAATCTGGTAGAGTAGCGAGTTGCAGTAATCCAAATGCGACGTCACGAAAGCATGTATCAGAACTTTACAAGCATCTTCAGTGAGGTATTTCCTAATCTTCGGATGGAGTACAGACCCCGGAATGCCTTGCTGCAAACCTTGCTCACGTGCACGCTTTGTCCAGTTGCTGCCGGGAGCCGATCACAAGGAACTCAGTCTTTGCATCATTAATCTTGAGACGATGGCTGGTCATCCATGCCCGATCATCCGAAAAGCAGCGTTCCATCGCCTTTATAGCGTTGTCTTGTGCACAGGGATTAAATGGTTTATATATTTTTTATAGCTCTAAAGAATGTATCGAAGCATGAATGTCGAAGCGTTTGCAGGGGCGGATCTAGCCTTTCCTTAAAGGGGGAGTTTGGCTCAGTGACAAAGGGGGGAGGGGAGATCTATTTTGGGGGGGGGGGGGGATCCGCTACTGGGTTAATCGCCTGACTCCAGCTGGGTAGCGTTAGCATTTTGGTGTCAATACCTTTTTTTTAAGTATTTCCACTCAAACATAAGACCAAAAAAATGCGATATAAACATATTCCTTAAGACGATCTCCGTGAAAAAGGTACAGCAGTAAACTACGTTTTTAAAGTTGCGACTAAGCCAAGCATGATTTTGACCGATACTAGATGGAATTGGACACGGGCAACATTCCTCAAGCAATTTATCTTCCCATGAGAAGATCGGATACGATACAGAATCGCACGAAAACAAAACTCAGTTAAGTCCTTTTTACTCCATCTCGCAAACACGGAAGTGAAATAAGATGTAACAGTGCTAACAGAAGTAAGCATAAATAAGCACACGCCGTCTTAAGTATCGGCCCAGTTCTCAGATTTTGGCTATCTGATGTTATCATATTGCCTCTTCGTTCCAAAAAACATTGAACTCAACCCCATAGAAAGGTTATGCAAATCAATAGTGACGTTATTGCATAGGAATAAAAATAACCGCAGAATTATGTTTTATGTCAAAAATATCAAAATATCACCATCACAGTATGGGTGGCAGGAATATGCTTGCTCCTAAGAGTGGAAGGACTTTTATTTTCAGTGGTTGCCCTTATGCAAGCCGTGTTTATCGCAGCGTGCACCTACTAAAGAATATTTAATCTAACGATACGCAATGGAGCAAAACAACGAGTTACACAACGAACGACGACAAACCGCTTCTTCCAAAGCCACAATTTTGTGATAGTTTGAATAAAAGCGTGATTTGTATCGATAACAGTGCTCCCTGTATAATCGACAGGATATGAGATAGGAAAGCGCATCTAGTGCCCTGTCTGACTATGTTTACTAGCGAAGCGACTGCCAGGGATCAAGCACGCTAACTTATCATCATCCCTTTTCTGGTTATAAGCCGTCCAAAATAAAGAGCTAACCTTTAGACACAAACTGAATTCAGTTGATCCACAGTGAAGCAAACTCCATTTAGACGTTGTGTACACTAGTTCATAATTCCAGAGTGGAGTTTGTGACTACATATTTAGCGAGTTTTGCATATTTTTGAAAGTTATTCCGAAGAAAAACAATATCATGAATATTATTATTTCCATTCGCGAACATGAAATCCCTACGTTTATTGGTTGCTAACATGCTTTATAAAGATTTCTTTAGGAGTAAATATAAATAGTATGGAAAAGGAAAGCCGTAGTTATGTCAGAAACATAGTTTACTTACACTCCTAGATTTATAAAAGATGAATACCACAATCTGTTGTCTTTATATACAGAAAAGGTTTCTACACATAGCAGTCACAATAATTTGATATTTATTCTATATTTTGTTCGACGTTTCTTTTGCGTGATTGTAGCAAATAACATTTGCTAATTGATATTCGCTTTTCGGAACAATGCAGACAGCGCGTAGTGAACAATATATTACAAATACGCAGCCAAAGTAAGAGTTTTGCAAACACACGGCTTTCCTCTCATTTTTCCTAAGCATAGTTTTATACATCACGTTTATTAACCAGGTTTCAGGGTCAAATAAACACTAATGCTTATGTAAGCATTTGAGAACAACGTTCGCAGCTCTTGGACACTCGATGCACAGTTTTCGCGCTCATCGACATGCAATTTGGTTGATCGACTTTACTCAGTTATAAACATTGACCACAAATTGCCAATTTATCCTGCTATTGTTACCCAGATCCCATGTGTCACAGAGAAACAGTTATATGGTTTATATGACAAAAACGGGACTAAATAGTTCACTGACCTAACCGTAATCATATCGTAATAAACGAACCGATTCAAATGACTGGAGCTGCACCCAACACATAATAACTTCGATAAACTCCAAATGTTATGGATTTATCTTACCGCAAGAATGACGACTTGGACTCTTGAGAAGGCTTTCAGTTCTAAAAGGCCTTTTTTATGATTCAATGCAGTAATAACCTCAAGTGAATCGGCCAGTACTATCGACTTCAAAGCGTTAGGGCTAGCGCCTCAATCAGCGGAAAGAAACGTGAGCTATCCAATTACTGATCTCCTATTGGTTGGGATGAAAAGACGCGCTACAAATTTCAATAGAGCTGCGAGTCAATAATCAATCGGGTCGTTTGGTTCTGGGTCGATTGAAGCTCGTGCGTGTTTCGCTGAACAATGATACCTACCGAAGTATCTTGTTTATTTCGCTCTTTGTAAGAATCTTTTTTAAAGGGCTGAGATTCACCAAATTCTAAGCACATGTCGAGGCTCAGATATCAACAAAATAATATTATGTTAGTTTTGAGGCGTTCTGAAATGCAATTGTGTTCATAATACTATTGACAATTGATAATCTGTGTAATTCTCTTCCATACTTTACTGGGTAATATATTTTTACATACGCTGAAACTCAAGAACATCCTTAAGGACATGTTAAGAACAATTAGACGTTCTTATTAAAAGGGTTGTATACACTATGAAGGATTAAACAGAAGTAGAGACTCACAACTGGCATTACTGCGCAATTTACATAATTATAAACATAATTTTTGTGTCAATAATCATGATTGAAAAATATAGAAAACATGGCGTAAGTACACAATGTTGGTTCTCAATTTTAAGCAAGCGCAAGAGCAGGCACGATTCAAAAGCGCAAAACACGAAAGCGCAAAGCAAAACTAGAACAAGCCTGTGCGCTCTCTTTTGCTTGCTGCTTGCCTTCGTGCGCTTGCGTACTAGTAAAAACCTATAAAAAATTGGAAATCTTATAGGCCTTTTGGAAAATTGACGAACGTCTGTACAATTGATTCAGCCCTAGGCATATATTTCACGAGAAATGAGCCTACATGCAGAACTTGGCTATGTCGAGTACGTACGTTACCCACCAAACAGGCGCCTGGGGAGAAGGAATGCAGGGTAAAAAAACACATGGAGTCAGGGACTGTGCAATAATTATCAGGAGGAGGGGCTGTAAAACCAGAGGGGGGCACTAAGTTAATTTGTTGACAAGATAGGGGGGGGGGGTAAACCTTAACTTTTTTGCATAAAAGGGGGGCTCACTTAAATTGACATGAAAATGTTTGTTTTGTATCCAAATTTATTAAACTTTCGGCGATGCTTAAAAATGTCACCTTTTCATTTCAACACAGAATCGACGCAAACTTAAGTAAATATATATCTCTCAGCCCTTATCGGCAAAATCAGCTCGTTGTTTCTCTTGATGTTCAGATGTTGATATTCCCCAGTCGCCTGAGGTAGCGGACTCACTGAACTCGACTCCCGTATGCATCCATATTCTAGCGGTCAAACCAAAACGACAAAAGGATAAGATTTGTCACGCATAAAGGCAAGGTATCTCAAGATGAAAAAAAGAACCGCCGCGTATAACAATCTCAGGTCTATGGGCCTGTGTTAAACCATTTTTAGTTTTAATAATGAGACAGAATAGAGAAAATTACAACTCTGTTCAATCTGCTCTGGGCCATTTCCAGAAAAAGAAATTTCCCAGATTCTCTAATGAAACGCTATGAGCTTGTTGGTCGTTAATTGTACATAGGCAAGATAAACTTTTTCAACAACTATTTCCCGGACATTTGGCGATTAAGTCGCGACTAAGCTATATGCGGTGCTGATGTTCATCCTCCTGTCGAAGTAGAATGAATAAGGAGGCAAGTGACTATATGTAGAATGTCTTCGTAATTTTTAAAGAAAGGGGGGCCAGAGCTAAATTTGACGCTGTTGGAGAGGGGGTCCTACGTAACTGTTAATTATTTCATACGTAATTGTTCATTATTCCATACGTAATTGTTCATTATTCCTTACGTAATTGTTCATTATTCCATACGTAATTGTTCATTATTCCAATCTCATTTTACGGACCCCCCCCTCCCGATAATTGGGAGGGGGGTTCCGTAAAATGAGCCTTTGTGTGCTTCTCCTCCTATGTCAGCGGTATCAGCCATCAGGGTGCTACTGAGCGTAAATTGTCCTCAAGAGATCCATCGCGTGGTGCTGAACGCGCGGGTCGAATACAGGTCTCACATACAAGTCATCAGCGGGATGCCCCTATACGTAAGAAAGCTGCACATTAAGCTGACTGTTGGCACAGTTTCAAGGGTTCGAGGAGCCGGCGCAGACTAAAAGGACGAGGTAGAGGGCTTTGAGTGCCTCCCCCCCTCTCCCCCCCCCCCCCCCCCCCCCCACACACACCTAAAGGTGACATAAGTTTTTTCATTCATTCCCCCCTTTCTCGTGATACATTTTCTCACAATGCGCACAATGCCGTCGGGAATATGCGAGGCTGTGCTCACATAATTTCAATGTTTTCAAATTATTTTTCAATTATTTTCAGCATCTTCGGGATTAGCATACACCTTGTCTCAAATAAGCACTTGCAGGATCCATGTGCCGTAATCCGCGCTTCAAGCAGATAAACGTTCATGAAAATAAATCCTGGTTTGGAAAATCACACACCTAGGAAATGGGGCTAAATATTAAGTAGGTATCGTTAGTTTATTAGATATATTGGTTTGTTGCTAATTAGTTTTCACTTGGTGTTTGTATCAAAAAACACCAACGAAGGAAATCAAATCGTTGTAATGTTACATTTGAAATTGACAAAATCTCTATTGTGGTCACACTATTTCCGTTTTCGCTCAAAAGTGACTCAAATGGCAGGTCATACCGCATACGCACCCTTTTGTTAAGCATTTGATCTGCAACAAATAAAAGGCAGAGTCGGTAATTGGTTTAAAGTACATTTAAGCGATGCCCTTAAAATAATAAAGTTCTAGTAGAGTAGGAGGGTCCCCCCCCCACACACACACACACTTTGAAATGCCAAAAAGCCATATGTACCAAAAATATAACCCCCTCCCCCCTTTGTCACTTGAGCCAAAACCCCGCTTTAGCGAAAAGCTAGATCCGCCCTTGACTTCTAACAAACACATATGACATACTCACATGGCTTACACATGCAGCAATCTAGAGGGGACTGGGGCTTCGGCGGGACCTCAAGATATGTGCCCTTAGAGAGAAAACACCATCAAATTTGCCAGCAAATGACCAACTAGCGTCGTGTTGGAAGGGTAGGGGTGCAGTTAGAAATTTGTGGCCTTGCAATTTTGTGTTCTTCCCAAGTAATATTAACAGTCGAATATCCATGGGATTACGATATTGGTGATGTCGCTTGGGACGTGGTAGATGCGAACACAAGGCGCTAGAGTAGCATGGGGGATGCTTACACCTGTTGCTAGGGTATTATGTTACTAGGGAAGGAAGTGTTGCTAGGGTACTATGTAACTAGGAAAGGAAGTGGACGCATACTCAGGACCGTAACAGGGGTGGGTCACTGGGGCACGTTCATCCGCCTACCGGGGGACATGCGGCACCCTTCAGCATACATCCTATACTCTTGGTGAGCACTCCAGCTCCGGTACAAATACTGAGATGGCATTTATCGTCTGTAGGCCACGGCGCGCCGTTAGGAGGAGGCTGCCAATACAAGACCACCAACATGTTATACTTTTTCTATGTGGTGATATCTGCGCAAAACCAATACCCCTCCTCAGAATAACCTCTAGTGGACATTAAAAAGAAGGGACAGTCGCTAACACGAGAGGAAATAAAAAAGGCTATGGACTTTACTCTTCAAAAAAATCATATGGAATTGTTTGCAACTTACAAACTGTGGCGCGCCATTTTTGTCCAGACAGGGGAATGGGCCCGAGTACACTTGTGGCTGGCTCTGGCGTATTTCACGACTGAGGTAGATTTCTTCTCGGTGCCTTGTGGTGATATGTCGGGCTAGTGAAAGTTAAGGAAAGAGGTAAAATGCTATCACACACATTGACTTACTACTTTCAATATTATCGAAATATTATTGTTGAAAATACTGGCAGCATTTGGTTAATTTTTACTACACAAAAATAACAATATGAATGAAGCGAAAAGAGTGTTTAGCCGGAAACTACTGTTTTTTTTAGGAACTTTTACGCGCGTGTCTGCCATTTTGATTTGCCGTGAACTCGTGAAAAAGAGCATTGCTTCTCCTTGCATCTCCTTAGTTACGACAAGAAGTTAGTCTGAAGTGGAACCGTACCTGCCATGAAATGGGCCATTAGAAACAGACTGAAAACCAAGCTTTGCAGCCGCCAGTGCATACTCGCATATACTGTATATACTTCATGTAAACAACACACCAATAAAGTTCATCAGCACCCCACGCCTTATTTCCCGAATTATTTGCAACGTGTTGTTTTGAGCGCGTCGCGAGAAACCTGAGAATATAGATGTGGACAGGTGTTGTATTCATGTCGTCATCCGTTCCGGCCGTAAACACATTTTTACAAGCCTCGCATTTCCTCAAAGCAGGGTTATCACCATCTCTTCAACTGTTATATATTTTTGAGAATTTAACGAGAGCCTTCAAAGCATTTCCTTTACGTTTGTCTAACTTTTTGTTAAAATAAGGCGTTTAATCTTTCAAAAAGACAGATGTTTTAACCTTGACTTGAATTCCAGAAAAAAGAAAAGGCTGAAGACGTCCTTATACCTAAGTCACAACGTGCTGTGAAAGATGACATCTAAATAAACGCTAAAAAAATATACCGACTCCCACTCAGTTATACTGGTGCGTAGAAGGACTAACAGAGCGAGGCCCCAAAATAAGTCCCCACGTGTGCGTATTGCTAGTATGCGTTGTCACTGAGGGTGGTCACTGCCAGAGGGTTTATTGCGTCCTCAGTGGCTCTTTTACTTCTCTTTGATTCAGGTTAGTTTAGTGCAGCTGGAAGATAGAGGACCTTCTGTTGAGTGACATTCCTGCAGACTTGTACGTTACATTACACAACTCGTCGAACAGTGTGGCGAAAAGTACCACGGTTATGTGCAGGGCCCAAAAACTCTTGTATTCGCGGTCAAAAACATTCAAACAAGTAAAGTCTTGGCTGATGACAAAGGGGTCATTCTACAACCAGGGCGTTTTACATTTCGCAAGGGATTCGATGGAAAGGGCGAAGGATTTCGATATCCGTCCCCAAAAGAGAGACTCGCTCACTCTAAACAAACAGGGTAATTAAAATGCTCACGATTCCTTCGTTTGTAGTGGTCTTTCAAACAAAACGAATAACTTAGAGGTTCAGTAGACAATCGCATTTCTCGGTTGGATGAGCCGTGAACAATAACTCTTCAAATCCGATTTTATCGTTGCCATGTCGCCATCAAATAATGAACGGTCGGTAAAGTCTTTACAAAAGGCGAATGGTCTATTCTGATGGTTTAGGGTATATGCACGAACTCGATTGATCTATTTCCGTAAAAGAATACACTATAGGGTTGCAACACAGTCGAAAGAGCAGTACGGCCTTTTAAGAAGTATACCAAACTTCTGTCAAGGGTAACGCCAATCACAAACGTTCGTGAAGTATTCGACACTACTGGTTATTACGATGGCAAAGCCAAGTAAAAAGGCTTCAACAGCCCCAGCAATGCAAGTTACATTCTGCGATCAGACTACAAGGACCACTCGGCAAATATCGTAAAGTCAACAGGTCTTTGGAAATCACTGGCTGATCACCACACAACAGCACCAAAGCAATCCAGTTCGCGTTTGAGCGTTTCCACAGTAAAGCAGCATGCGAGGAAAAAGCTCAGTACAGTGGACAGGAACCACTTTTTGCGGTCATTCGGTAAAACTACTTTACAAGGTTATATGGAAGAGGAGGTCGAGATATAACCTGACAGAGATATAGAAATAACGGTACAACAAAAACAGAGGTTGGAAAACTTGGTGGCCAGTTCAGAAGTGGCTGGAAGCAGCAAGCCAGAGTTGCAACAAGAGTTAAGAAAAGTCAAATCCGCAGGTCCGAGACTCAAGCAGAAAGCAGACCACAAACCTTCAGCATTCGACGAAGATTTGCTCAAAGCCGAGGGAGTGAGTTCTCGGTTGTTGACTGCGATCCTGGAGCCGCATTGAAGGAAAACATTCGCAAACAGTCGGCGAGGCGGAGAATGAGGCGTATCATGCTAGCCGATAAGGAAAAAGCAGAAAAAGAGAGACAAGAAAAACTGGAAAGAGGCAAACCAACAACCAGGAAAAGCACACTAAAGAGCGCATCGTTTGCGGTGATGGCGCTTGGGGCGGAATCCACATTCGACCGGAAATACTCCAGGAATATTGTGAGTCGGATTCACACGCGCCGGTTTAACGGCCAGGGTATTTACTAGGGGCTGCGACTTGGCGAGACCCAGCCTCAGTCTGCGATAGAAAAATTGGACCCGGCACCAATTAGCGTCAAATTTTCAAAGTCGAGCCAACACCGAGTAAACATGCACAAATAAAAAATAGGATACGACAGGATTTTTTCATATTATTTTCAGATATTTTAAGTCGGGTCAACACAGGGAGGATGTATTGTTTATGTTTTACCCGCTTTTCTTGTCGCAGGCAATAGCAGAATTTCGATGGGCAGCCCTCGTGGTGAGGATACTGTGTCGCTTTTCAAAAATAATTGGCGACATTTCCGCACGGAAAGCAAATGACGGCAGCACAAAAATCATGGAAAGCTCTGAAGCACAACAACGATGTCAAAGAAATTTTGTTCAACATGTCGGTCTTCCAGAAAGGCAGCTCGGTAAGTTGCAGAGCACAGTCACTTTTACTCATTCTCATTTCAAACTGCCCTCAAAAGTCGTACTTGGAACGGGATACTTTCAAATATTGGCACTTATATAACTATACCCTTCTCAGCAATACGCGTATGTCCAAGAATGGGCAAAGCGCATAATGGCGAAACCAGCTATGGATCGATCAAAAGAAGGGCTCAGCCAACTCCACTTAATGTGCAAAGGACTCAAGGCGTACGATAAGTTCGCTTATCGTATACAAATTGCGATGTGTAAAGCTATGACATACCACAGTGTAATAATACCTTATTCTAACAAGTCCCTTCCCAGTAGGATCATTTCCGTAATTTAAAAACAGTAAGGGGATAAATTAAAACAAGATGGGATTTCCAGTGGTGAACAAAATGAAACATGAGAGAGGGAGGGTCAGGTTACTAGTCTCCATCTGATCTGACATTTTAATGGAAGGGTCTGGATATCCTGCTACAAGCGCAAGGGAAAGCGTTTGAAAGTACACCAGGAAAGAGGACTGCGTATATGCTTTACTAGGGAATTGACGTAGTTTTCTTCCTCCTTAGCGCATGGCGAGCTCCAATCTTTGTATCATCCTTTTGCGCTTAACAGGTTCCATGATATAAGGCTGCGAAAGCCGGGAGGCGCGTTATCTTGCGTAAGGGACACGAGGGCATCGCATTCTACTTCATCTTCTCCGGCTCTGTATTCATCAATGTCGAGGAACTGCTCAAGAAGTCTGATCACGTGATGTGGCATACGTCAGTCATCCTCCACAGAGGAGATAGCTTTGGGGTAAGTGCGTGCGGTGAGCGGCACACATCAGCTTTTAGAAATAAGCCTCGTTATGATACGTTTACAAGGACCAAGGACATATAATACTTTATTTTAAGATGGCTGTTTCGAGGTAATCCCATATAGAACCAAAATATCGGAATATGCACGTCTGACTGGAGCTCTGTAGTTATAACCTGCGTGAAACCGCTGACAAATCCTCTCAAGATTGTTAGGCGGGTCAGCGGTTCAAGCACAAACCAGAGCGTAGACTTCCTTAAAACCATTATTAGTGACCATTATTAGTGACTATTTATTCCCATAGCCTTCTGCTTAGGGACTTATCGATTCTTTCTTGTTTAGTCGTTTTATTTGTTCTTGAGAGATGCATGCAGGGGAGGCTAGAATCCCTTAGCATTCGTTCACACGGATTGCCGTGTGCATAATTTCTCATTCGTTCACACGGATTGCCGTGTGTATAATTTCTCATTCGTTCACACGGATTGCCGTGTGCATAATTTCTAATCACGTGTCTGCAGGAGCTAACTCTGTTGCGCAAGACCAAGCACACGGCATCGGTAGCGGTTCGCGAGGATGTGGAAATGCTTGTGGTGAATAAAGACGTGTTTGCCATCACGTGCCCAAAGATCTATGACAAAGAGATAGGGGACAAGATCACCTTTTGCAAGTAAGTTCTGCGCAGGCGTGAAACTAGGGGTGGACGCAGGGGTGCGCGCACCCGCCCTCCTTTCATCCGAAATAAAAACGTTGCATATTCCCACTGTTTCTGACTCTATTTAGGATGCATCTTGCTAAATATTATAACTTTGACATATGTGTTTTTGAAGGAACCTGAAGCTTTTTGAACCTTGGTCAGAAGACCTTCTGAAGAACATCTGCTTTGAAGCCCAAGTCCAAGAGGTATGTATATAGCCAGAAGAAAGAATGAATAATTCGTTTATTAACCCACATCGCAGGTTAGACCTGAATTACAGGGCAGTCCGCATACAGTCAAAATAGACAGATATATAAATACTACTGGTAGCGATATGTACAGAATAGACAGATATATAAATACTACTGGTAGCGATATGTACAGAATAGACAGATATAAAAATACTACTGGCAGCGATATGTACACAATTCAGCATACAGTCAAAATAGACAGATATATAAATACTACTGGTAGCGATATGTACAGAATAGACAGATATATAAATACTACTGGTAGCGATATGTACAGAATAGACAGATATATAAATACTACTGGTAGAGATATGTACAAAATTCAGCATACAGTCAAAATAGACAGATATATAAATACTACTGGTAGCGATATGTACACAATTCAGCATACAGTAAAAATAGACAGGATATATAAATACTACTGGTAGCGATATGTACAAAATAGACAGATATATAAATACTACTGGTATCGATATGTACACAATTCAGCATACAGTCAAAATAGACAGATATATAAATACTACTGGTAGCGATATGTACAAAATTCAGCATACAGTCAAAATAGACAGATATATAAATACTACTGGTAGCGATATGTACACAATTCAGCATACAGTCAAAATAGACAGATATATAAATACTACTGGTAGCGATATGTACACAATTCAGCATACAGTCAAAATAGACAGATATATGAATACTACTGGTAGCAATATGTACAAAATAGACAGATATATAAATACTACTGATAGCGAGCCAGACTGAGCCAGACCGTAGGCCATAGCCATAGGTGTTAAATAGTATAACTATAAGATTGTCAAGTATGATCAAGCTATCCAAACCAACCCAGGATAATCGGCCCAGGTGCCCCCCCCCCCCCCCCCCCCAATACTCCGAGGCCTGCTACAGCTCTGTCTGATGATGATGTTTTGTTTTAATAGAACCGAAATTGTGAAATCCTTCACTCAATTAATGGATTTTTTTAAAATATACTAAAAGAAAGTATTCATGTTTTCCAATGTGTGCATGTTCATCTTTCTCCAGTGGAAGCTGAACAGAATCATCGTGAAAGACAGCAGTAAGGAGACGGAGTGGATCTATATGTGCATGCAGGTGAATACCCATGAGCCATCACGCGCCCATCCGCCCCACAACCCACCTGGCGCCCAATCGCGCCAATCCGCCCCACAATCCACCTCGCGCCCAATAATGTCTCAAAATAGCAGCGTGACCAATTTCGATAGAGGGCGCTATCTTATCAAACCTTATCCTGCACTTTTTTAGTATTTCTGTCAACTCCCTCCGCATCCCCCTGAGGTTCGTTAGCGAGAGCCGTACTACTGTACCGGCCATCAGTCGTATTAACGAGGTACTACTGTACCGGCCATCAGTCGTATTAACGAGGTATTACTGTATCGGACATCAGTCGTATTAACGAGGTACTACTGTATCGGACATCAGTCGTATTAACGAGGTATTACTGTATCGGACATCAGTCGTATTAACGAGGTACTACTGTACCGGCCATCAGTCGTATTAACGAGGTATTACTGTATCGGACATCAGCCGTATTAACGAGGTACTACTGTACCGGCCATCAGTCGTATTAACGAGGTATTACTGTACCGGACATCGGCCGTATTAACGAGGTACTACTGTACCGGACATCAGCCGTATTAACGAGGTACTACTTTATCGGACATCGGCCGTATTAACGAGGTACTACTGTACCGGACATCGGCCGTATTAACGAGGTACTACTGTACCGGCCATCAGTCGTATTAACGAGGTACTACTGTACCGGCCATCAGTCGTATTAACGAGGTATTACTGTACCGGACATCAGTCGTATTAACGAGGTACTACTGTACCGGCCATCAGTCGTATTAACGAGGTACTACTGTTTCTACTAGGCTCTTGTTACAAGGGAAGTACCTCGTTACTCAAAGCGATAGGCTTTCCAGCTGCCGCAAGGCCTCATAGGCAGTACTGCGGGCTCCCAGACACAAGCTGGAAATCGAGCCTATTAAAGCGATTGATTGTGCAAATAAAGATGTGGCCTTAGCTAGAAGCAGAGGATAAGGGATATCTCGAACATAACTGAAAATTTCCCTAATATGAAAGGTTTGCCTATAGGGTGTGTGAGCATATATGCGAAGACACAAAAGGGGAGGGTAGAGAGAACAAAGCGGTTGTTTTTCTTCCTTCTCCTCCTCTGACTATTTCAATTACGTTCGTTTGATTGTCAGACATGCGTTTCCTTCGCGAATCTCTCTTCATATTTTCGTATTAAAATTACTCATTATAAGATTACTTATATTTTTTATAATTAATTATAATTATTTTGTTCATTTAAAGGGGAAGTGTTCTGTGGTGAAAATCCAAACCTGAAGCCCCCCTCGCGCGTCATGGGTCCGCGAAAAGTAAATTACGGCGAGTCCTACTTCACCATGCTGGGGGTCAAGGGACGCTCTCGTGCCCAGGCAAGCGCGAACGCATGAAAACGAGACTTGGAGAAAAGCATCCAGACGTTCAGTTTCGCGCTCAAGAACAAGAAGGTGGATGACCAAGAAGGTGAAGATGATGGCCGGTGAGTCATTGCTTGCTAGTGGATGCCAGATTAAAGTCACTTGCAAACAGGATTTCGATAGGAATCATGGGCTGAATGCGAAAAAAGGTTCGAAGCACCCCAACCCTTCGAGGAATTTAATAATTATTATTATCGTAATCATTCCAATCACGCAGAACGTCCGACAGCGACTCGGATAATGAGACGTGGTCCGAGCGCGGAGGAAGCGCGAAGGAAAGGATCATCGAGGTGATGGCTACCGTACGCACACATGCCTCACGCACGTGGCGACGCCCAGTACTGCGAGGTGAAGGAGGAGGACAGCAACAAGGAGGACGAGTCGCCCACCGAGGCCGCTACTCTGCTTGAGAGACGCATGGAATCGGACTCTTTTACGTTCTCTGATCTGTTGCGCGTCAAAAAAGCCGCAGGAGAGCTACACAGGGAGTTGGTTTATCTGGATATCGCGAGCCTTTAGCAGGGAGAAGTGTTTGTGAGTCTCATCTGGATGCTTCGAAGTTATCATTCTTGACAATAAAGCCGCTTAATGGGATCAGGTCAAATGATATTTTATCACTTTTTTAAAAGTGCACCAAAATGCCAGCAGGATCTTATATACTGTTTATATATGATGTGTGCACTACGTTCTCTTATGGAACATGCACGAGCTTTTGAAGACTACTTTAGGCAGCACTTTTTTTTTTGGGGGGGGGGGGGGGGCTCAAGCCCCTCTAGTTTTAATGTCTTAGATCGTCCCCCACCCCCTATATTTCATGATATTCTACGGCCCTGTACTAAAAATATCGCTGGGGAGCTTTTCGGTTGCGCGTGCGTATTGTAAGAGTTCTATTGTGATTCTATTCCAGGACATCAGTGAGATTCTGATGCCGACAGGTCGTAAGCTGATGCTGGTCAGCAAGGGAGCCGTCATGTTACGCATCAAGAGGATCGACTTCTTGCGATATGCTGACAAGAACGCACTGAAGCACGCGCGACACATCGCCATCGAAACAGAGTAAGGGATTTTACAACTGAACAGAAAGAAGCATTTCTTTGATGCTTAGAAAATCTAATTGTGGGTTGCTCTAGTAGATAGATGACACACTTTTAATTGTAATTTACACGTGGGGATATCCTGAACAAACATAGATTTTATTGGTGAGCCCTGGGAGGGGCAATATCTAAAGCAGGGGCGTGGCTAGCGGACAGGCCCTCCTTTAAAAAATATGAGCCACCTTTCAGAAATCCTCGCTACACCCGTCTCATTAATAAAATTCACAAAAAGTGATTCACCCTACCCGGGATGTGCAAATATATAAAGAAAATAATATCCATTATTTTGCTCCGATGAAAGGACTAACGCTCAAAACGTCAGCAAAACTACTCTATTTTCAAAGGCGTAAAACATATCATTTGTGTGGATTTATTTTCCTATTAGACATTCGATATTTTTTTCAGCTATCCAACTGATCTATCGGTCGTATAACGAGCGCTGCGCGTGGGATCAGCACAAGGGCAAGTGTATCAGTACCATAATGCACGACATCCGAAATATCTGTTCCAGGCATCATGCCGGACCGCGCATGCAGCGATCAAGGCGACCGCTGAACAGTGTCAAGGGTGTAGCGCGGGGGCAGACTGAGGAGAGAAAAAGGTTGCAGGATCTGGACTGTTATTTGGGCTTTGTCTACGGTCCAAATAAGGCAGGCTAGTGAGTCTGGCACACAGGTTATCGGGGAAGAGCGCCTGGCATGTCATGCTACTTCGTGTTATCAAACCACTTGAGCGCTTTAACGACCTAAAGGGTAGACTCCTGAACGTGGCACAGCAGAAACTTAGTGAACGGTCTTCTTATCACTTGTCGTGTGCCCGGGGTCAGATATCCCTACCCAAAACTGTTAAGATATTTGTCAAATAACTGGCTCCCTTTACATCTACAGTCAAGTAGGGGCACAATGGTAACAAAAGTTCCTCTAAATGTGGCTCGTTTGGGTTTTTTTTTCTGGAGTGGTCAGCAATACCATACCTTCTAGGCAGTCGGTCCCATCTAAACAACTAAAAGGTACAAGCCTTTGAGTGTTTGTGCATTGTATTAAACCAATGGATCACATTTAGATAGAAGGCACTGATGCAAAATAAGTATTAGGGTCGAATTGGAAACATGCTTTCGTCTTGCTTGCTGGGGCGTGCCTTACCATAAGATGGCTGAGCCTGTATCTGTAAGGCCAGGTGGCATTGGTGCCGGTGTCCCCACCCTCCCCCCAAAAAAAACCCTGTTCAATTCCTTTTTAAGGTTCGTCAAATACTATTCTTTTGTTATATGGTACCTGGTGCCTACGCTCCCCCTCACGCAGCTGAGGGTGGCCTGGTGCAGGGGGCATGCGCACCCCTTTTTTTCGGCTGCCAGTCTTTTTGAAAATTTGCGCAGCCCTCTTTCTAGGCAAATCCTGGCTACGCACCTACAGGACTTCTTCTCCCGCACCCAACACATTCACATATTCGCGCCATGAGTTCTAATTTGGAAGCGGATCTCTAATCAATCAAATGGATTAATAGAATAGTATCATTTATTAAATACATTTTCAAAATACTTTACTGTTTTTCAACAAGAAAGATAGTAGTGACCGTACATCCAAAGTGTTGGCCCTGGCCCTCTGGAATAGTCTTCCAAATCGGAAGCATTAGCAACAACACTTGTTTTGAATCTAACCTAAAGACGTTTCTATTTAGAAAAATCTAGCCTCGTCCCCTTACATCTACAGTCGTCTTTTACAGGCGTATTTTATACTGCGCGGCCAGCTTTTTCACATGATTCGCCTGGGTCAGCTCTGAGAGCGTTCACCATCTTGAATCCGAAGAGTGCTGACAGAGAGTAGCCTTGGGACGAGGCTAAGAAAAATCTACTTGTTTCATGTAACGTTGACGTTCTTATACATCATTATATTTTTATAACATATAATTTATATACAAATTTTGCTTTATAGTTATCATTATTTATCATCATGTATCATTATTTGATGAGTTTATATATATTTCATCATTACAGGTCTGTTTCGTGGTTGCCCACTCATCAGGGGATTTAATGAGAATATTCCTACCATCGTATATATACTATTAACATTGAAATTTACATAATAATAGACTGATAGTTTTAGCTAAGGCGGTAAGAGGAACAATAGCGAGTTACATTAAATATGCGGGGCGAAAACTAACAGTGCGGAACGTGTGAAAAATTGATAGCGCGAAAATTTAACGGTGACGGGATTAACAGTTCTAATTGTTTCGTAGCAGGGCTTTGTTTCTGTGGCGGCACGAGGACACGAGTTCATTGCGTTTATTTAGAGTTGATAGTTTGGGTTGGCAGATGATCGTCAGCTTTTCCTTGAGGCAGAGGTTGCAACGCTTAGTGGTACTGTTGTAGGCGGAGTGGGAAGAAAGAATGCGCCATGAAATAAAGTACTGGCGCATTCTGGCCGCCTTAGCTAAAACTATCAGTCTATTATTATGTAAATTTCAATGTTAATAGTATATATACGATGGTAGGAATATTCTCATTAAATCCCCTGATGAGTGGGCAACCACGAAACAGACCTGTAGGGAAACCTATGTAGTTTGTATTTTTCTCAAACCAACACTATACACCGCTCTACTTTCGAGTATTGAGCACTTTCTATGAAAGCCTTCAACCATCATTTTATTTCATCATTAGATATGCAGATATCTTAGAGGCGTATTGCAGGTACTAAGTATGGACAGTGGGTAATATTCATTCTATTATACTGTTTCGATCATGTTCTACAGAGTGCATTTCTGTGTGGACATATCTTAGCCTCCAACAATACTAGGTTTAAATTCAATGCTACTTTGCCACACCACAATCGCCCAGGTACTTTGTACGTTTGGACTATTGATATGGAAATTTCTAGAATAATCTAGACCTCCCATGAGCTAGGTTTCGATCCTGGTGTGTATGTAACTGTTCTTTGAGGGGTTGAAGGGTAGCACACAAAGAGAGAGAGCTGCAAAGAGCCTAGTAAAGCTCCAACACTGTTGGGAACCTAAACCATGAAATAAAATGTTAGAAAAAGGTACTTTACTGTAGCCTGTGAGATAGGAGTGGGAAATAACATATTTTCTTTGGTTATAGATATGTACAACGACTTTATTTCCTCCAACTAGTAGTGTCACAGCACCCTAAAACATTTATGCACATTTATCTTTTATGGACACTCTAGACAAAAATTTGGAGTCAATTTTTTTTATTTGTGTATTTTGATTGATTCATAGTGACCTTGAATATACACAAAAACACTGACTTACTGTAATGAAGTTATCTTGTGCCAGTTTACCATACATTGCCCATTGCAGAGAAACCAGGAAATTAGCCAGGCATAGGGAAAACGTCAGACATTCAGTGCTCTTTTTCCTAATAACTGTGGCCTGTGAAATAATCAATTACAATATTGTTATTTTACAACTAACAATAATGGGTGAATTTCTATTTTTTTTATCAACAATTGAAGAGGGGGAGGTAAATGTTTTATTCATTGTAATTGGTTCTCAGTCAAGAAGAAACTCCAATGACGAAAACCCCAGGAGATCCAAAATTTTGTGATATAGAGTGAGGCTTCCCCCAAGCATTCAATTTTATACATACAGGTCCTTTGCGTTATCTGGCTTTTCGCAGGAAAACAATGTATCCATGTCCTCTTTGCAGGGAATAGGAAAAGCTACTTTCATTAAGTTCTTAGCTGATATCAGATTTCTACATAGTAGTATTTATTTGCGATGTCGATCAGAGACTTAGCTACTGTGCATATCAATGCTATCAATGCCTGAAATGATGTCATATTCGTGGACCAACAAAAGTTAATTGACTTACACCTTTGCCCGATTGAGAATCTTGTTTTACCCATAATTTGAGTTAAGATAACTAAAAATAACTAGTACCATGGTCAGGCAATATTTTGAGTTACCGCTACTCAGTTAGGAGACTTTAGTTACCCATATTTGAGTAAAGCTAACTCAAATAAATGAGTACCAGTGTTGCTCCAGAAAGAAACGCGCCTAATGATCCAAACATAGCGCTTTTGTTCCCCTGTAACGCCCCACAAGCTTTAGATAAAGAAGCAATGAGCACGATACCACGATCAAAACACAAAACCATTACAGTTATCTACATATTTCTGACTGTGCTCCTGGTTATATTTTCTTGTTGCCTGTTTGGCCACTTGCAATGTGCATGCAAGCACGTGAAAAGAGATCGACAACCAACGCGACCAGAAAGCCAGAACCAAACATTAGGCTAGCCTCATTCGCAAGCATCTCGAGTAAGTGTTTTATTACTTTTTCAGTATTTTTATGAATTAGAGAGCTGAACCAGAACTAGAAGCCGGACGAGGGGAAGGGGACATAAGAAAACGGTCTTCCTCACTCCCAGGACCCCGCTCTTTTGCCACAGGAAGTCCGAAATCGATAAAAGGCCTCTCAAGACGCCTGCAAAGGAGGCTATGATTGGGCTACAAATGTCATCTTTACAGTGGAAGCATCGAGTAAAACAATCTAATGCATTTCAATGCATTTATTAATATTTGCTTCACGAACATTGTTAAATATAGAAGATAACATTGATTGATCGCGAGGTAATCAGAAAACACAGAGAAAACCTTGTGATTTCTACTGCTATGCGGGTGAAGAGGCTCAAAATCTTGTGACACCCACCTAATGCGGGTGAGTTGACAGCTACTGTATGCCATCATACCATAGGAATTGACAGCCCAAGGGGACCCACCACTCCCCTTTTCCCTTGATATGATATTGATAAATACAAAGGTGCAGTTTACAATCATTAGTAAATGCAACATATAGTATATATAGTGCTTGTACAATGCCACAAGTTCAGGACCTTGTTTTGGTACCAAAAAAACAAACACATTTTTAAACAATAAGAGTGTATAAAGAAATTTATTTTTATTATTATTTTTTTTAATTAATTTTTTAACCCCCAATCTGAAGCACTAACCTGACACAGAATTTAACTCTGACCCCCTTTCTATGTGACCCTCAGGCTAACAAAGCCTGTACCACTGCCTATCAACTATCCACTAAGAAAGAACAAGCACTGTAAACAAAGGCAGTACCACAGGCTAGCAAACACATTGAGCGTGTTCAAATAGATGGGATATCTGGCTTAAAATGCCCAAGGACAATTAATACACCTCCATTAGCAGAAGGAGGCATAGGGTACAAAAGAAGAAAAAGGTTCAATGTGGTCTTTGCACTTACCAGAGAGACCAGTGGAGACCCATAAACAGCCACAGAAAACACACTACACACCAAACCAAGGTGGAACACCGCAGTTTCTTTATCCATTACATGATATTTGATATAGGACAAAACCCCACAAACAAGACAGAATGACCAGAATAATTTAGGATTGAGAGTTTTCTGTAAAACAAAATGAAAGGGAAATAAGAGTATAATAAATGTAAATTGGTGATCATAAACTGGTGGCAAAGTGCTGTCAGATATTCTCACCTTGTCTCTGGAATTAAGATAAAATATTAGAAGATATAAACTCTGAAAAATTATGCCAGCTGCACTGATGACTGTTATGGGGAAGTCTTTTGTGAGAAGGCCATACTTTGTCCATAGGATTGAACTGAATGAACACAACAATTAAAAGTAAATAATAAAATAATTACTTGGAAGAAATTGTCATATTTGACTTTTAAAGATGCCAATATTGCAGGAAACAGTCACATTATACTAAGAGCTTTCATCTTCTCTGCACACACCTTGCACATGTTGCTAAGAAAGGTAAGACTGCCACATCCCCAGTGCTACCTTGCCTTTGGATGCGCAGACATATTTGACTGAAAAACATACAAAACATACACATTCTATGAAGGAAAATGACCTGAGTATCCTTGCCAGATTTGCACTGGCATGCAATATCAGACCCACTTAAAAGTAGACCAAACTGACACTAAACTGATAGTGAATGAGTGACAACTGAAAAAAAAGGTTTCTATGCATTTGGGAGTGTCCCTAATAGCGAGAATGATGTACCAGATTTGTAATAATGGGGGTTATGCCTCCCTCCCCCCAAAAATGACCCTCCAGATTTCTGCTGTCCATGTACTGTAAATGAGTGTGAAAGTCTTACATCGAACTTGTCGTTGAATGAAATTCATTTCAAAGCCCTTAGGATAAGGTCACTATGAGAGAATGAAAATAATAATATAAAATATCCAAAGTTAACATTCATAACTCACTCATTTGACAAGCATATCCCATTTTCAGTGTGGAAGACAGTTAAAGATTTCATGGATACAATGAAAAGTTGATCATTATAATGCAAAAGAGATTGTCATAAATAAGTGGTTTAATTAGAAAGACTACAGGCAAGCTGTAGAAAAACTAGATGGTCTGCGTAGGCATGGTGTAGACAAGGTATGAATCAACACAAGGTTGAAAAGGTATGTTAAATACCTCTGTAAAACAGAGTGGTTGCGCTGACGTTTCAAGGGTTAGACCTTTTTTCTTTTGCTCCGATAAAGGGCTAACACTCGAAATGTCAACGCAACCACTCTGTTTTACAGAGGCGTTTAACATACCTTTTCAACCTTGTGTTGATTCATACCTTGTCATAAATAAGGCAAGAATCTCAGTGAGTGAATGAGATGTCGATGGTTTTATCCATCCTTACGCTGTCAGTTGTAGGGAATCAACCAACGACCGAGTGTCATAGTGTCTTGTTGTAAACCCTGTAAGTGACCAAACACGCTACACACGACCTGTATGCTAAATGCCAAATATTGCAAGTCGAACAGCAAAAAAAAACTGCTTCAATTTATTTATTGGTTTTGATAATACCAATATAAAAAAGAAGAAACAAACGCATCACCCAAGTGCATTCTCCTTTATGGGGTTGGAGTAACATGCGAGGCAGTGAGGCGTCGTGCGAGGCATGCGAGGCACCGTGAAAAAAGTTTTTGTATATCTTTTGCATCACGATTTTCTTGCATTTGAGGGAAGGGGGGTTATATCAGAGACCTTTTTGGGTGTGTTGAGAATACATTGAGAATACCACAGATTTAAGTAATGGTGATAGCCAGATATGCAGTAAAATGGTCAAGAATCTCTGCAAATATGACCCCCCTGGGCTATATTCTGGGGGAGGGGGGTATTATTGTTGGGTGTTTTGCGTCTCACAAGAAATCTTATTTTACACATTCTACTACAGTTTATGAGTAACATCCTCTCGATTTTTAGTTTGCCATGGATTGCTATTTTTTTCATTACTATTGCATGATTTTTGAAAAAAAAAAAACTGACCTGGAATTTTTGTCCTACCCCGAATACCAATTCTGGAGGTACCCACTCTGGAATTCCTCAACACATATTGTAGGTGCAGATTCTGCCCATTACACAAAATATTAACAAACGCGTCTAAGAACTTGCTATAAATTTAAGACTAAGAGCCTGCTAAAACTTCCTACAGTGCCGCGGCTCACTTAAAGTGACACGTAATCTTAGAAGTCCATGCAAAACATCATGTGATTTCGACCATTTCTTAGTACTTACGCTCCGCTGAGAAGCATTCCAAACTGCGAGATAGTAGCCGTCCATGATAATAGTGCCTTTGCGTCCATCTACTGTATTTTAGAGTTCAAAGCGGCATCTTATACCTATGTTTGCCACAAAAATCACAAACAACAAATCGACGATCAACGAAAAACGTGTTAAAGGACTGTGGCAGAGCGAAGTGAAGACTGGTACTAGTGCTACGAACGCCTGACGCTTTCTGCATTTCTTGATATGTTTTCGAGTTTTCTGCAGTTTCCTACACTGTCTTCTACCGTACGCAAGCGTTCTGACTTTGATTAAGCTGATATTCTCAATTTTGGTGCGTTAAATTATGGCAACCTCAGCTGCCATTTACGAGGCAAAAAAGCTGCTGAGACGACAAATCAAGAAACGCATCTTAGCAATGAGCGAGGAAGCTAAGCGAAAAGAATCAGCCATGATTACAGAGAAAGTAAGACATGCACAAACAATGAATAAATTTCCCCTCTTTCTATATGCTTTATTTAAGAGTAAATGTATGGGAGCTAAAATCCAAAAAATAAACCCCTCCACATATTTTTATAGAGTGATCCCTTCCCCCTCAGGACTATTAGCGATCAACAACAACAACGTCGCCGAATACAGATTTAGTACGTAGGATTGGCTGAAAGCGAATTATAAAGTCATAGACTCCAGCAACATTCCCCTTCTATTTTTCGCTTTTTAATTGAAAGTATGAAAAAACATGCTTTGCCGCCTCCTTTGCTATTTTCTTTGGAGGGTTAAATACTAGAGAGAAAATCTGCCTCTCCGATTTCTTAGGGAAATCAATTCCAAAGGGTCTACCAATTTTTTGAAAAAGTGTGTTTTTAACTGCGCATATTTTCTGCAATGAACAACAAAGTGGAACTCTTCCTCTACCATGTCCGGACAGAATTGGCATGTCCGTTCATGAACTTGATAATAAGGTCTGTTTTACCTCCTCTTCTCTATTTCGAGGTCATGGTTGCTAATGCTCAATTTGGTTTGGCACCTTCGGTGGTTTTGGTTTGGGATCTCAGCCCTTCAGGGACCTCCCCCCCCATTTAAGTACAACCCCTCCCCACCTGGAGGGAAGGAGATCCAACCCCCTGTTTGGATAAAGGAGTGCCACCAAGGGTCTGTAATCCTGACCCTGTTTAGGACAGATTATCTGAAATAACATACCCTGCTTAAGACAAGCGATCATTGAAAACTAAAATACCCCTGCCCCCCAAAGTTTTGTGATAAAATCTTGATGAAATTCTACTTGACTATTTATGTGAGAACACACACAAAATAATAAAGTTGAAACCGTGTTCAGGACCCCGTTTAGGACAGAGAAACTAGAAAAAAACCTATTTATCCATTGTCAAGTGCCTGTAAATGCAAGTACTGCCCCTGGGTACATTAGTGTTGAGTTGATGATTAAAGTTCTGAATATTTCTACAGCTTCTAGCCATGGAAGAGTACAAATCAAGCCATAGAATCTCAGTATACCTAAGCATGCCATCTGAAGTCAGCACGTTTGACATATTAAGGGTGCGTAACAATCATGAACTACAAAAATTAATTACTCTTACACTGATTGTTTTGTTTTATTTGTTATTTTATTACTTATAATTTGCTTACATTTTAGGATATCTTCAATTCAAACAAGTAAGTGCCTTATAAGCCAGTTCAGAGTTTAAGGATTACTGGGGAAGACTGGGTTGAGTGGACCAAAATCTTAAACTCGCTCCAAAAAGTACTATTTTGTGTAGGTCTTGACAAAAATAGGATGCGACATGTATCCTAATTTATGATTCATTAAAGCGGTGGCTCTCTGATGATTATTATACAAAAATTGCCTCAGCCTTGATAAAACCGATCCTTGCCTGATAAAACTGTTGAATAACTCCTCTTCTACGATCGCCATGTTCACAACACTGTATGGCCTTTCTTTAGTCAAAACTCTCAGAGATATTCATGTATGCTTTATGATACAAACTTTTCGCCTCAGTGTGATCAAATGTGGGTCTTATTCTCAAATATCTGAAGAAATAGTGCAAATAAAACATGGAATGATATTTTCCTAAAATATGGCATTTTGAAGGGATTTAGCACACCCAATATCGCACAAAAAATACAAAGGTTTGTATGGGAAATCTTAACTTCTGGTGGATTTTGGCCCAATGGACTCAAATAGCAAATTTTGTGTTTAACTTCTTTCTCTACAAATTGATTAGAATTTTTAGTGATTTGAAATGATGTATTAACATTAAACCCAGGAAGTGCTATATTCCTCGTTATATTGGGCATCAGATGGACATGTTGAGGCTGCACTCTCTAGAAGACATGCAGTCACTGCCGCTTACACCATGGAATATTCACCAGCCAGCAGGTGAATAATTAGCTAAGACATGCAGTCACTGACGCTTACACCATGGAACATTAACCAGCCAGCAGGTGAATAATTAACTAAGACATGCAGTCACTGCCGCTTACACCATGGAATATTCACCAGCCAGCAGGTGAATAATTAACTAAGACATGCAGTCACTGCCGCTTACACCATGGAATATTCACCAGCCAGCAGGTGAATGATTAACTAAGACATGCAGTCACTGCCGCTTACACCATGAAATATTCACCAGCCAGCAGGTGAATAATTAGCTAAGACATGCAGTCACTGCCGCTTACACCATGGAATATTCACCAGCCAGCAGGTGAATAATTAGCTAAGACATGCAGTCACTGCCGCTTACACCATGGAATATTCACCAGCCAGCAGGTGAATAATTAGCTAAGACATGCAGTCACTGCCGCTTACACCATGGAATATTCACCAGCCAGCAGGTGAATAATTAGCTAAGACATGCAGTCACTGACGCTTACACCATGGAATCTTCACCAGCCAGCAGGTGAATAATTAGCTAAGACATGCAGTCACTGCCGCTTACACCATGGAACATTAACCAGCCAGCAGGTGAATAATTAGCTAAGACATGCAGTCACTGCCGCTTACACCATGGAATATTCACCAGCCAGCAGGTGAATAATTAGCTTAGACATGCAGTCACTGCCGCTTACACCATGGAATATTCACCAGCCAGCAGGTGAATAATTAACTAAGACATGCAGTCACTGCCGCTTACACCATGGAATATTCACCAGCCAGCAGGTGAATAATTAGCTAAGACATGCAGTCACTGCCGCTTACACCATGGAATATTCACCAGCCAGCAGGTGAATAATTAACTAAGACATGCAGTCACTGCCGCTTACACCATGGAATATTCACCAGCCAGCAGGTGAATAATTAGCTAAGACATATACAGGGCTTCTGGAATTACGCGGAAAAAAACTCAAAATTATGCGGGATTCTTTGCTAAATTACGCGGAAAATCAATAATTACGTGCTAAATTATGCGGGATCTTGCAATACATTTTCATCAAAATTTTCCGGGATTCTTTACTGAGTTACGCGCTAAATTACACGGAATATCAACTGTTAACGCCCAAACTACATTTTGTACCGAAGGAAAGCACGAAATAACTTGAAAAGGTGATTTTTTGCGTGAAAATATCTTAGGCAAGTTTTCATTGGCTCCTAGCTACCAGCCTATAAAAAAGGTATTTTATTATTAGTCCTAGGCCTTTGTGGTTTAGCAAAGAACGCCTAGTCATTTTATTTGTTTTCAAAATTCAGTTCGAAACATTGCACTCTTACGAAGAATATCTCTCTTTTTTTACGAGAAATAGAGGTAAGAACCCATCAGCTGTGTAATTAAATGTTTTGTCTTTCAAAATTTAGCCAAATTACGCGGGATTACGCGGAAATTTGTGGATTACACGGAAAAAGCCAAATTACGCGCTTCCGCACAAGCGCGTAATTCCAGAAGCCCTGCATATAGTCACTGCCACTTACATTATGGAAAATTCACCAGCCAGCAGGTAAATAATTAGCTAAGTCACTGACGCTTATCCCATGGAACATTAACCATCTTTCAGGTTAATAATTAGCTCCAAAAACATTCTTTGACATGGGCATGTTGTTAATGTAACAGTCCCATAGCCAGAATCAAAATCTTAATGAGGCAAAGGAAGCCACTTGATGATGAATCCAACAAAAGCAGGTATTTTATCTCAATTGTGAAACACTAAAAATCGAAAATTTTACTGAGGCGAGTGCCTCACTTGCCTCGTGCTGGCTGTGGCCCTGATGCAAGTGTCTATTCTATAGTGATGCCAGATTTTATCTTGTTACCAACATCACCAGGGTATTTTTCAAAAGGTGTTCCTAATTACCCCAATACTTTTTACTGTGTGGATGTAAATGCACAAAAAATAATATGACATAGGCCAGCTAATAATTTTACAAGTGCGGTAACTTCTGCTTGCATAGAACAAAAAAGGGCCAACAGATAATGCATTGGGTGAAGGCTGAGAGGACCCCTTTAATAAAGTAGATGATGAAGATGTTTTTTTTCATGTGGTTAAAGCAGCTTGGTACTCCCAGAAGGACAATACAAAAGAGAAATATAAACACATGTATATAGTGTGTAGATAGTATGAGCATAATTTAAGGTGTTGGTATTGTGTTTGCACACAATAAAGAATTGCCAAACTGCATAACTGCTTTTAGTCAGTTTTTTTTAATTTGCCAAAATACTGATGATGTAAGTGTTCTTCCATGTGTTCTTTCTTAAGATGATGACATCCGTGAGGAAGCTTTAAATACTGGAGGCTTGGATGTGATTCTTGTCCCAGGACTAGGATTCTCAAAGGTCAATTACACTTACAGTATGTTGCAACCAGCATATTTTTAATGTTGTCACATATCACATTTGTTAAAAAAGCCAGCAGCAGATCAAAGGGTGGAAATTTTTGAAGAAATGTATGAGAACTGAATCCCACAAATTTACACACACCATATGATGAATGTACCCCCACCATATGATGAATTTACCCCCCACCATATGGTGAATTTACCCCCCACCATATGATGAATGTACCCCCACCATATGGTGAATTTACCCCCACCATATGGTGAATTTACCCCCACCATATGGTGAATTTATCCCCACCATATGATTAATTTACCCTCACCATATGATTAATTTACCCTCACCATATGTGCAAAAAAGTGAATTAAAATATAACTAAGCATATAAAATTTTTCATTTCTCCCAAATTATGTAATGGCATTTTTGTAAACAATATTTTTTTTGTAGAATGGACAAAGACTTGGTCGTGGAAAGGTAACTTGAGATAGTTGTTTTAGCTGCATTCCTGCCTTATGAATAATATACTTTTCCTTGACTATCCAGGGCTACTATGATAATTATATACAGAAGTGTATTGAGCTGTGCCATAAAAAGCCGCACCTAATTGGTAAAGTATAATATGTATAAATATATTATGTATTCCTTACAAAGATACATATTTGTAGAACTACCATGTAAAGTATTTGTATTCCTTACAAAGATACATATTTGTAGAACTAACATGTAAAGTATTTGTATTCCTTACAAAGATACATATTTGTACAACTAACATGTAAAGTATTTGTATTCCTTACAAAGATACATATTTGTACAACTAACATGTAAAGGATGTATTTTCACAGGCCTCGCATTCAGTACACAGATGTATGACCAAGTTCCCGTGACTGAGAATGATATGACGCTGGACCATGTAGTTTTTTGTCAGTCATCAGGGACTAACTCCAAATAATGTTTATATACAATACACATGTAACACTGGGGGGGGGGGGGGGGTGCGTAGTCATAGGTATCATATGGGGTGCTTGAGGTTTTAAAAGTTAAAAAGGTCATGAAAGGTAAATGATATATTGATGAAAGCCTCCTTTTTCAGAACCTAATAAATCCTCCTATAGCAGCGCAGGGGAAGGTCTCTAAATTTTTAACTAGGGGTGGGTGGTCTAAAAGTAGCTGTTTTTTTAGCACGACAGCCATGTACTTGTGTGTATAAGCTGCTAATAAACTATATCTTTCTATCTATGGAAAAAGGATAGTGTTTAACGATCCTTTAGTAAGAACTGCCAGCCAAGGGCACGCCCCGCTGTGGACGCGCCTGAAATGATATGATAATTAACACCTTTTGCATATATCGACTTACTTTCAGGCGGAACAGCAATGCTAATATATAATACATGACTTAACAGCTTTTTAGGAGTAATTACACATCTCAAAATTGTTTATTCTTTCTTGCCATTTTCTGTTACAGGGGTCTTACCTTCCTCAAGTTATAATTACATGTTGATTTAGAGTAAAGTCTACTTTTTTACAAAAATGTGGTTCAATTTTGCCGTTTCTCCTTGTTCGATTTAAAATTTTTCAGTGGGTAAATGGGACAAAACCAGGGCTATAGCTAGAACATTTCGCTTTGGGGGCACGCGTCAGACATTCCTTGTATTTGCTGTTGTAGCAGGCACCCTTTCCTTTTTACCGTTTATACGAAAAATTTCGGCTCTACTGATGTGGGGCAGCTGCCCCATGCTAGCTACGGCCCTGAAAATGCTTGTTCCATCTTATCTACCCACCTATTGATACATTGATAAAATTCCACATAATGGCTAAGGCTTGTTAGATATTTGACTGGATATGGTAATAAAAATTGAAATAAAAATTGCAAATTATACTATAATAAGTTGAGGGATGCAATGTTTAATGTAAAGTTATTAAATGTGTTTTTTAATAGCTGGCATTAGTGATATACGAAGTATTTTCTTGCGTTGTGGAATTCTTGGCTGTGGAAGCTTTTTCTCATCATTAAGTTTTCATTCTCTCGGTGTTTTTCAAGCATTTGCAGCCACTTTTCTGAGCGATAGCTATTCTTCATTCTGATAAGTTGTTGATGTTTTTTGTTGCTAGCAAAATATCTAGCTTTTTCATCAACATACGCAGAGAACTCCTGGACCGTATTCCCATACGCTGAGTGCACTAAGCCAATATTGACAGCTTCTCTTGAAAGCAGAGGCGCAGCCGAGGATAGCAGGTCCTCTGCCTTGTCTCGCCCTACCCTCTGGGGAAGAAAGTAGGTGTGGTACTCGGAGCCAAACAGGTGCATCAGCCGGTAGTGAGGGTTCAGGACTACGCCATCACGTGACCAGGTCAGATCACTTGCCAGTGCCATCATAACACCACCCGCGCCTGCGTTACCTTGCATAGCGGTAATCGTCACCTTCTTGCTAGTAAAGACGTTGCGCACGATGTCGTTGATGGCGTTGATGTTATTCCAGGCCTCCAAGGCGGGGTCGGTCGCGTCTTCGATCACGTTGAGGTGAATGCCGTTGCTGTAGAAGTTGTAGCCACCTTTGAGCACTACCACCTTGACTCTGTCGTCCCTCTCCACGGCCTGTAAGACAGAGGAAAGGCGGCGACACTGCGCCGTGCTCATGGCGCCATTGTAGAACTCGAAGTTAACCGAGCAGATGCCATCAGGACTGACTGTCGTCCAGATTTCCTGAAAAGTCCGCGGGAATGTTCCATGAGGTACTTCTACTGGAGGACTCGGAAGGACAGGCACTTCAAGGTCCTTTAACCAGTATGTGGCTGGTAGCTTGAGCTTATCTTTCTTGAGGTGCGACAGCCATACGCTTCCCGCACCGCACTTTACAAGAATCGCGTTATCCCTTTGGCCTATGATTTCTCCGGGTGCGCCCCGACTTTCAGGGAGTTGCTCTTCGATGGAAGCGCCAAACACTCGCCACGCCTTCGACCCCTCATTACCAGACCCCTTCTGCTTTAAATGTGCGAGCGCGCCTGGTGCTGTATCTGACATGCGCACTATGCGTGCCACTTCCTCTGACGATTTCTCCCAGTCTATTTTTCGGTCAATGTTCTTCATAGACGTTCTTAGTCTCCCGCGGATGTGTTGCTTAGAGTAGTCAAGGGGCCTTGGCTGGGTACCGGAAGTAAAGTTTTCAATGGTTCGTAAGCAGTTCTCTACAGCAGCATAGGTGACCTCGTTGCTGTAAAGACTAGATTTTGTCAGAGTGTTGATGTTCTCACGGTGGATGGAGAAGTTCTGCGTGCTCCAGACATCACCCATGTCCATCTCCTCCGCCGCTTGTAGCACTGTCACGCCCCCAGTCTCTCTCTCCTTCCTTCAATGCCCAATCAAGTGACGACATTCCGCGGTCGCCCTCGATACCCGGATGTACAATAAGACAGGGAACTCGCGAGTCGGCCCAGACTTCCTCAGGAACGCGCAATGTCAAGAAAGGGCAAAATATCATATCCGGACTTGTCATTTTCGCGTTAACAACCATCTCCTCTGCATTCTCGACTTCGCAAACTTGCACTTTGTGATTCCTGGCTTTTAGTTCTTCCGCCACTCGTTGGCTTAGGCTGTTGTGTTTGTTGACGAAGAACGTGATGTTTAGTCTCTCTTGGGGTCTAGTCTGAGGTTGCGCGGGTGTCTGTATTTTCCGTAAAGTACAGCCCGTTGTCGTTGTTCTTAATGCAGCAGTTCGTAGATTTCGTACGAGGGCTCCCAGCTGTGATCTTGTCATTGTTCTTCTAAAAAAAAAATAATAATAATAATACACAGCCCCTCAATTCAGGTTGTATTGATTCGCTCTTGAAACAGTCGCGGATAGTACAAGAGGTGGAGGATGGAAAAATGTGACCAAGGCAGAGCCAAAGTTTATATTGCTGTTTAGTTATATATTATCTTCATACTCTAGCAATATAGAATAGAACTCTTTTTAATAGGAGGGATGGGTCGCACAATCCTTGGAACGATGGCTAATATAAATAATTATAAATACAAAAAGCCCAAATAAGTCGTGTTCGTGAACCAGAAGAATGAATACAATACACCAAAAACTGGAATTCGACTCTGCCAAATTTTCAGACTCTGCCCTGAAGAAGTCTTATTAAAGACGAAAATTTGGCAGAGTCGAACTCCAGTTTTTGGTGTATAATATAAATAATTAAGATAGTTTTTATATGTAATTAATATAGATACTCGAAATAAGTCCACTCGAAAATCAATAAGGGATGGAATCCAGTATGTATTCGTTGGCTTAAATTCAACCTCGCTCTGCAAGGTATTTAGTCTCTTTGTTAAAGTACTGCTCGATTATTTTGTTACTTCTGCAGTCCTCCCTCCCAACTCAAATATCTACTGGTTCGTCATGCGCAAAATTCATTTAGTAAAAAAATAAGCCTAGATCTTAACTGTACATCTCCTAAAAATATCACAACGATTCTAGTAAGAAAAAAGAAACACAGAAGACAACATACAACTGCCATTTACTATTACAAAAAGAAGACGTGCTTGTCCGTGACTGAAAACCCTACAACAGGTTAAGTAGTACTTGGCAGTTTTGTTTAGGCTGTTTATCACGTTTCTTGCAATCAAGACTTTCCTATTTAAGCGTGGTTTGATTCTTGGAAGGTTATAACTCAACACATTGTAGTGAATTTTTAGATAATTACAAGTAATTACAATATAATTATTGTATATATTTTACATCTTTGTAAATAAAGTGCCTTAGATCTATAGGAGAAAGACGCTATTATTTCAAATCTATAATATAAATCTATATTATTATTGTTTCTTGCGCTTACCGTCAATCTCTTGATTTACCCCTTAGCAGTACAAGGTTTTCTTAACTCAGGTTAGTCTGACTGTGGCTTAAAATAATTGCTCAACGACAGTGGGCGTTGTGCGTATTACTCAATTATCTTGACGTATGACAGACAAGGGGACACAGTCCATCGGTTTCTTTACGCACAAGTTGGTAACACCTTTCCAACAAAAGCAAAACAAATAACGTTTCGTACGCGGCAATTCAAGGGAATAAAACCGAACTGTTCCGCAGCCCTTTTTCCCATAATTTTTCCCAGCAACTTTAAAAATATGGATATTTTCGGCATCAGAACATATTCAAACGAAATATCCATTTTAACGTGTTTCGGAAGGGGGTTGTTATTTGCCCTTGACAATTTATGGCGCAATGACCATAAAACGTTTCACGTCACGAAACACTACTTTTCTAAAATATTTAGAAAAATAAAATCGCCTGCGAAGTCAGCAGACTATCGATAATGAGGAATAAATTTAAATCAAATATTTTTCATTGAAAATCCTGGACTCGAACCTCGACTTGATTACAAAGCCTAACGATTTCAGAAATTTCACGAATATATACTACCAAGTAATAGAAACAGATACTTGATATCAGAAGCTTATTTATCGCTGCATTGATGTTTTTACGCATGGCCAAAAATGTTCAAGTTCAACTTCAAGTTTTTTATTTGCCACTAAAAACCACAAGGCTTATGCGAGACAGTCCTCCCCATTTATAAGAAAAAATACATAATATTAAGTCATGGCTAAATATAAATAAGGAGATTACATACTAATATACCTGAACTATGATTTTATATAAAAAACTACAACACATACAAAAAGTCAAAAAAGGGTAAAAAATTCAATATACTAGTTGAGAAGAACAGTTTTAAGGCTAGTCAAAAAAGAAGCTAAAGTAGTTGCAGACTGAGTATCAGTGTCTAGGGAATTATAAAATGCAGGCCCTTGATATCTAAGTGCAAATTTGCGTATGTTTGTTCTGCATTTAGGAATGTGAAATAGCTTAGCACGTCTTGTATTGTAATTACGAATTTGAGAATTGACATATATTGTCAAAGTATCGAGGAAGTATTTTAGTCTTAAATTGAAACATTAGCTTACCAATATGAAATAAATAAATGCAGTGAAATTTCAAAATGTTTAGATCTTTAAATATTGGCTCAGTGTGAGCATCATATGGCTTATTTGAAATAATGCGTACAGCTCTTTTCTGGAGCAAAAAAAGACGATTGAGATTTGAAGGGTATGTTGAACCCCAAACACAGATACAATATTGTAAGTACGGATATATTAGAGAATAGTAGAGAGTCATAAGAGAACGCTTAGGAAGGCAAAAACTTGCTTTGTACATGATGCCCACTGCTTTGGAGACTTTCCTAGTAACATTAGAAATATGTGGAATCCACGTCAAATGTTCGTCTAAAACGACACCTAGAAAAACTATTTCTTCAACCTGCGAAAGATAATGATGGCCAATACATACATCAACTTCAAGTGTTTGCCTTTTTTGCCGTGGTCTAAATATCATATTATTCGACTTTTTTATATTAATAAATAATTTGTTAGTTGAAAACCAGTCTGCCATTTTCTCCAACTCCTTATTAACTATTTCTGATAAAGCAGCAAGATTACTATGAGAGAAAAAGATGCTAGTGTCATCAGCAAATAGTAATAGATCTAAGGCGCTCGAAACGGTACAAAGATTATTAATATATATTAAAAAAAGTAGAGGCCCAAGGACGGAGCGTGTGGTACACCACACTTGACCACCTTCCTAGAGGAACAATGGCCATTAAAGATAACAAACTGCATCCTTTCTGAGAGATAGCTCTCAAACCATTTCAATGACGTTCCGCGCACGTCATAATGCTGTAGTTTGGCTAATAATATTTCATGATTGACCGTGTCAAACGCCTTAGAAAGATCAATAAACACGCCCATCGTAAATTCCTTATTGTCTATGGCAGATGAAAGCTTATCATATAAGTGAATAAGTGCAGGGGCGGTTGAGTGGTGTTTTCTAAAGCCATATTGATTATCGAACAATAAATTATACTTGATTTAGAATTTATATAGACGATCATACACAATTTTCTCTAGAAATTTTACACAATTTTCTCTAGAAATTTTGAGAAAATTGGCAAGACCGACACAGGACTATAGTTAACATAGAGAGCCTGATCACCAGATTAAAAAAGAGGTAAAACACGAGCTATTTTTAGCTTTTTAGGGACAACGCCCAATGAAATGGACAAATTGATAATATTAGCTATTGGCTTCGAAATTAAGTCAATATTATTTTTTACGACGTCCATATGGATATTGTCATATCCAGCAGCAGTGCCTGGACGCAGGCTTTCACAAATTTTAATAACTTCTTGGTCATCAGTGCTCTCAAAATATACAGAATTCACTACCTCATTTTGTAAGAAACTAGCGAATGGCTTAGTCAAAGAAGGGATTTTAGCTGAAAGAGTAGGGCCCAGGCTGGTAAAATAGTCACAAAAATCATTTGCAATTTTGACTGGATTACTGATTTCAGAATCAGCTACCTTGAAAGTGGAAGGCAACGAATTTGTTTTACTTTTGCGATTATTAATTACTTCATTTAAGATTCGCCAGGTATATTTTACATTGGATTTATAACCATTGAGCTTTCTTTCATAGTAATCACGTTTTGAAATTCTTAATGAATGATTAAGCTTGTTCCTAAAACTCTTGCAATGACGCTCACGCGAAGGCGTTGGCATACAGAGATATCGCTTATATAACACATTTTTTTCCTAATTGATTTGAAAAGTCCTTTTATTAACCAAGGCTTTTTTCTAACGCCTTTCTTTGTTCTAGTTTTCTTGACTGGAAAACACTTATTATAAAGTGATGTAAATTTATCTAAGATAATCCCATAAGCATAACAGGGATCATTTGTTAGGGATATATTAACCCAATTACACTGCTGTAACTCTGTTCTTAACCTCTCCATATTGGATGCCGATTTTTCACGGTAAGTGATCCATGTATTTTTAGCACTACAATCAAGCTTGTCAGAAAGAATAGAAAAAACAGGAAGGTGATCAGAAATGTCAGAGAACAATAGCCCGCTATCACAATAGCTATTCAAATCGTTTATAAAGATGTTGTCAAGCAAAGTTGCGGTATGAGAAGTAATTCTTGTTGGTCGCGTAATCAAGGGAAAAAACATTTTAGAATACATTATGTCTAGAAATTCCGCCGTTGTTCTATGACAATGATGTTTCATCACATCAAAATTATAATCACCTAACAATGCACAAATTTTGTTATTCCTAGAAATATTTTGAAGAAGTCGATCTAATTCGTCGCAAAATTTACGAGCGTTTGGATCAGGTGGCCACAATTAAATTTTTCTCGTCTTTTCGAATAATTTCAACAAACAAAGATTCTGCAACGCAAATGAAGATTGTCTGAGCTCGTATGTGAACCGTGAGCAATTGTGTTATCTTTGGTCTCCTGTGGCGGCGCACCACAGGAAACCTTATCGAAACAACAGGGACTAGTTTCTTGGTGTTACGGAGCACCAGCACCAAAAACACAATAGGACAAAAGCCAAAAACAAAGACCTTAGAACGAGACAATGAAATAGAGTACAAAGGCCTTGAGCACAAAAAACAAAGCTCTCCGTAACACCGAGGAATACCCAACATTTTATAGTTAAAGTTGCATTAAATTATTATATATATTATTTTGACATAAGGTTCGGCTAAACTGCAGAATACCCGTCCACTTATTTGCATTTTCCTTGTATTTACTGCCTTGTTCTATAGAAATCGAGGTGTGAAGTCTCATTGTTAACTCTTTGTTGACGGGTATTCTGCAGTTGCTCCTAAGGTTCTTCCCATCAGAGAGGGATGAGGTCAGACATAAGGTCCTTCCCATCAGAGAGGGATGAGGTCAGACATAAGGTTTTTCCTATCAGAGAGGAATGAGGTCAGACATTAGGTCCTTCCCATCAGAGAGGGATGAGGTCAGACATAAGGTCCTTCCCATCAAAGAGGGATGAGGTCAGACATAAGGTCCTTCCCATCAAAGAGGGATGAGGTCAGACATAAGGTCCTTTCCATTAGAGAGGGATGAGGTCAGACATAAGGTTTTTCCCAACCTCGTTCCCAGGGTCTTCTGGGTGTTTTTCAATATGGCGTCTTCTATTGAAAATTACCCAGAGGTCAAACATAAGGTCCTTCCTATCAGAGAGGGATGAGGTCAGACATAAGGTTTTTCCCATCAAAGAAGGATGAGGTCAGACATAGGGTCCTTCCTATCAGAGAGGGATGAGGTCAGACATAAGGTCCTTCCCATCAGAGAGGGATGAGGTCAGACATAAGGTCCTTTCCATTAGAGAGCAATGAGGTCAGACATTAGGTCCTTCCCATCAGAGAGGGATGAGGTCAGACATAAGGTCCTTCCCATCAGAGAGGAATGAGGTCAGACATAAGGTTCTTCCTATCAGAGAGGGATGAGGTCAGACAAAAGGTTTTTCCCGGATGAGGTCGGACAAGGTTCTTCCTATCAGAGAGGGATAAGGTCAGACATAAGGCCCTTTCCATTAGAGAGGGATGAAGTAAGACATAAGGTCCTTCCCATCAAAGAAGGATGACTCTAAGACATACAGCCCATTCCATAACTTATAGTAAACCATTATAAGTTGAGAAAATACAAAACACCTAAAACATCTGGTGCCAATTCAGATTGGGTTTGGACTACAAAAAAAAAAAAGAGAGAGAGAGAAAAGCTGCCTTCTGCACCACATCTGCTCAACCCTAAAGGTATGTAATATGTGATGATGGAATCACTCGTTGCCGCAACTCAACACGCTCGCATCGCCGATGGACCGAACCCTTTTTCCTTCCGCTTGCCGTATTTTCGTCCGGGCATTAGTTCCGCCCACGTGAGGAATCCACACTCAGGAAAAAAGAAATGACCGCTTTTAATTACGATCCGCAAATAGCGATCCAGCCTCAAGCAGTTTTGCATCAAGTAACAAAAATCAGTATAACAGATCCTCGTAATACGGATTACGAGGATGTACATTATCAATAAAAAAACTAATAGTTTCTTTATGGTGAAATATAGAAGATATCATTATTTTGAGTCGATTTGGTAGCACTTGGATGTTCTTTCTATAAAAAAACGGAGAACTTGTAAGATGACAGTTCTCTTTAGCTGTTCAGGGTTAAAGCTCTAATTAGTGTTCCGAGGTTGCCTGTGAGACAGTGGGAGAGATCAGTCTCCATCATCACTATCCAAGAAATGTACGTATTTTTGGTGCAAAACAAGGCAGTGATACAGGAACCTCCTTTTTTACGTCGCGGACAGCTCATAAATCACCTCTCGGGGACGAAAGAACTCTACCTGTTGCATTCATTCTATTTGAGAATTCGTAACACTTCCTTTACCTTAGTAGCGGAACTTTAATACTAAATCGCCAATCACATTATAAATGATCAAATGTGTTTTTGTTATATCCCGCTTTTGTTTTGCTAATTGTAGAGTTCTAATGTTTCACGGTTTCAGAAAGTGTCAACACATCACTGAGGCTGCACCCATGTCAGGTCGCACTTTGAAAACTGTCGTTCTATCGTAACCAAACTATAGTAATCACCATTCTTCTAGACTATAGTTAGCAATAGCAGGGAAGTAATAGTTATTACTGCTAGTCATGGTCTAACTATATCTTGGTTATTACTGCTAGTCGTGGTCTAACTATCGCTTGGTTTTTACTGCTAGTCGTGGTCTAACTATCGCTTGGTTATTACTGCTAGTCATGGCCTGACTATCGCTTGGTAATAGGTCCTGTTAACAAAATAATTAATTATATTACAAAATCTTCTAAAATATAATTTAAGAAATTACCGAATCTTATAGAGTAGCATATTGCTGTCAACACTGCTAACACTTCGTATGTCGTGGAGTTCCAAAGATGACTTGCAGAAGTCGTTACAATTCCGACACGATTTGTTTCTTGCGCGAATACATGTCCATGTATATATATATATATATATATATATATATATATATAAAACAAAAAAATAAATAAGTGATGATATTCATGGTATAACAGACAACCAATAAATAGGCTTGATATCTTCTCGGGTGTTGGGCGTTCACTTTATAGGAATTCAGCGCTCGCGAAAAAGGTCAAGTATAGACAAGCCAGGCCCAGATGCATTAAACACTTTCATCGGAATTAAACTGCGTGAAGTCCACAGAGCATCAAGGACTTTTAATGCTCACACCAAACTACCCACAAACTATAAACAAGTAGTACTTTTCTATTGCTTAAGCTTGTAGTTCTTCAAAAAAACGCTTCCCTTTGTCATGTGACACCGTACCAAATCACTAATTTTATTGGTCAAAGTTCCACCTTCATTGGAGCAGGCCTTTTTTCTCATTCTTCTTCAAAGAAATCTAAGGCAGATAATTTTGCGATTACCGGGTCTATGACGCTCTGTGCTGACGACAGGTAAATCAGTATGAAATATGGCCGAGAGTTAAGTTTTCCTGCGCGAAAAGGTCAGACCCGTGAGTTGACCTATTCTCGCGATGACCGCTGGTTTTCGATACTTCTTTAGTAACTTGTGCAGTCTTTAATTAGAATACGCGTACAGCGACTAGACCTTTCATGGCCTCCTAAGCTTTCAAATGAATCATTGAAGTGCTTAATTCGAGGAAAAGACAGTCAAGCTGTCAGTAATAAAGACCGCTTGAACATTTGCTTTCTTTTGTGTGGCCAAATGTCGCGACTTTTTAATGATCTAAGATGCAAAAGTGATGACCGTCGAACACTTTGAAATAAAAACACAGTTACAGATTTGAATACATCCCTGGTAAACTCATGCTCGTTGTACTTAGGTGTATCTCCTGAAAGAAGATCTTTTGCGAGACCACCCTAAGCCTAAATCATGGATTCGAAGCATTCCACTTGTCCCAAGCTTCCGTTCGGGAGCTCGTGCTCTTCCGTCGTATCGTTCGGTGATCGGAAGTGAGTTCTCAAACTAGCCCCCGGGATGGGCTGGGGATCACATTATGACGTCACAGCTGGATACTGTATATGAAACTTATAAGATGTCTTGAATCCGGTCATGATTCGTGAGGTTTGTAGATGCTGTCTTGGGGGCTAGTTTTTATTTGCAGTCGCAAGCGCTCGTGTTAAAATCGTCTCGTGAAAGCGCGACGTGTAACGCAATTTGCGCCTATTTTTACAACTCGCTGATTGGATAACCGATTTACCCAATTATAACTAACAATGACGTGGACTGGCTGGCGACGAATACGACTGAGGTGGAGACTGTGAGGCGAGAAACATGTTAAATTTCACACTCCACTCACTGGGCGTAGAACACAGTCGGGATCTTCATCCATCACAATCAACATGGCGTCAGGGCACTACACGAAATCAGCATTCCAGCAAGTGGATTCTGCGACTACAGCGAGCTCTCCCTTTCTGATCAAAAACCTCTTAAATCTACCATCAACCGCGACACAAACATCGGACCATCCATCGGCCCAGAGCCCGCGCAACACTCTAGATGAGTTCCCGCGATGCACGGGTCCGCTCGTGCCTCGTCCAGTCAGACCTTTAATGCTTGCATCAGATCAGTTCTCCTCGCTGCACATGTTTCCTATGGTGTATCCAAGCTATCCGGAGATCCCCGTCTGCCCCATGCCCCCATACCTCACTCAGCTCCGAATGCCAACAGTTGCAGGTAAGCTAGTGTCGTGATTTATGATCATGTCTCGAGTGTTTCCGTACATAGGGACAAGTGGAAATAGCAAGACTATCTTAATCACTGAAATGAGCTATCTTTCTTTAACATGAATATGACTAAGTTGATTTGCCGTCAAATCATTACTTCTACAAGTTTTGCAGCAATTATACTAAACAAATATACTAAACAATTATTTAACCTATTGATTTTCTGTTCAAATTGCAGCAATAAATACATATTTGTTTGTAAATAATATATAAGCGTTTCGCTTATAGCAATGTTTCTTTCAACTTCACGAAGTTTGGATTATCTGTTAACATGCGGGACACTAACGAAGTCGACTGTAAAACAACTTGGATGCTTCTATTGAATTTGTAAGCGGATTAGTAATAAGATGTGTGAAAACGTGGATCGTAAAATAACTTATGGCTTAAGTATTTTAACTTCATTAAATTTTGTAATTCTGCGGTTTTAATTCTGCAAACCCCGCTGAATTCATAGAGGTTTACACTAAGGGTAAGCTCTATGCTTTTCTTTCAGGATTTCATCCGTTTCTTCATACTCGCAAGAGATTCATGCGAAAGCCAAAGCAGAGGCCATTATTCTCTCACAACCAGATTCAAAGACTAGAAAAGGAGTTCAAAGAAGAGAAATACTTGACGGAATCCAAACGCGCCGAGCTTTCCAAGGACCTCGGCATGACAGAAACCCAGGTTAAGACTTGGTTCCAGAACAGAAGAACGAAATGGCGAAAAGAGCTCAAAGACGAGATAGCGCTGAGCACTCGAGCGGCCCAAAGAGCCGAATGGGAACGAAACGGCGACAACAACGACACCGGCATAACATACATGCATGAGCATTCAGCAGCTAAACGGGATGGAATGGCGCTTGCCTCAAGATTTCACCATCTACAAGATACATTTATTGATCTATCGGCTCTTAAGCCGAGACATGGACAAGAGCAAAGCCCATGCAGGCGCTAACATGCTGCACCAACTTTGCCATTGTCGCCTGTGGGTTGTGGGACGATTAGGGTGCCATGTTGTAAACAAGTGAAAATATTTTGAACTTTGCCGCCTGCAAATTCTGTCTCTTCTCGCGAAGAACACGGTAACCTCAGAGAATTTGTACCAATACCTAGTGCAGGTAGAGTTAGAATGAACCGTTTTTGCTCTCTTGAAAGTACGTTAAAATCCCTATTTCTCTATGTTCATGATTCAGACACAATTTCAGATCTTATTTGTACCAAAAGATTCACATGACAGACAATGAAAGAGTACGTTTGATACAAAGATCGCCTCTTGTTTTATCTGTATAGTGCTCTAGAGAGATATACACAAACCGATATATAGCCTATAGTTGAAGCCGTCACCAAACAACACCTATCAAGAGCGATTTTGACAGATTGCTACTGTTAACATAAACTCGGTCAATTTTCAAAAGTATTTTGCACTTTCAAGGTATAGAGGCAAATACAGTCAAGATTAGCCGAACAGTTCGGACAAATATATGTTCCGTTTCCCGGTTTAATGGCGACGCTGCTACGCTACAGCACTATTGTATAGTTCACAACATTAATCGGAAAATGACACTTGTAGAGAAGACTTACATATACAGAATTATAATCACATAATTTCAAAAGTATGTTGTTGTAAATATTCCTATATTGCGATCCGTGTAATCACTATTATGCTTGGTATATATCCTTGGTATTATCTGTTTGTAAAATTCATTAAAGATTTTGTACAATAAAGAGCTCATTATCTTAAAACAGAGGTAGTCTGCTTGTTGTTTTTTTTTAAGTTTGGGTCTACAAAAACGGGGAACACAACTAGATCTACTGACACATCTGTTGTCAACATGAACTTGTCCTTCCCCAAATATTAAGGCAACATTGCGGACATCGATAGGCTATTGTCCTCGTGAAAAGAAACAGAAAAATGCTTATAACCGAAATTAAAAGGCGGTTTTAATACTGCAGAGAAGAAAACAGACTAATTCTTGGGGAGATTTCCCAAGAGGCGCGCCGCTGTATTGATTTTGCTTCCTTCCCCACCCCATGAAGATAATAACACTTTGAATTTGACCTGAGGATATTAGACAAAATCAGTTCCTGAGCATTTGTGCGCGAGCTTTTTTATTTCTTTTTTTACACCAGCGAGAAAACTTAGCAACAAGGAATGTACAAAGTCAAATGTTAATCTTTATAGGGCCTTTAACGTGGCTGAGGGATAATTTAGCCTTTTAATTACTGAGGTTTGGCCATTCAATTGAAAAGATCAGAGTTCCTTCTCACAGGAAGGAATGCAGGCTCTTTGACCTGGTTTCGAATCTGGCATTTCTATCATTTCCTTAGAAAAACGAATACTTAAAAGAGACTATAAGTTGGTAATCTCCATTGCCCCGGTGCCTAGTTCAGTCGTGGCGTGCAAAGGTGTACTCTCCCGGCAACTGTTCCACACTATTCCACGCTGGATTCTTCAAAGTGACAGTTCTAATTCCAGATAACACTTGACAGGCAAGCAAGGGAGAGAGAGCGAGAAAAACACTCTTACACACAACAGTTACGTTAAAAAGAAGCTGTTCTTGTGAGTACACAATTGAGTCGTCAAATTCGTTCACTAATTTTTAAAATAACAGTAATAAAACCTTTCTCCGTAAAAACTTGAATCACTAACTAGTTTAGTAGAAGCATGTTATGAAAGAGTAATATTCCGATAATCTTTATTTCGCTTAGTTTTCCGTTACAACTAGAACAAGAAAAGACCAGGCCGCGCAAACCTTTTTTAAACGAATATTGCTATTTTTGTAAGCATGTTATAAAAAGGTAATAAATAGTTAGTCCTTATTCGCTAAGTTTCCTGCTCTCTTTGCAAGCTACCATTATCATGAATCATTTTGTACAGAATGTAGAATAGCATTGCTATTACTATGCAAGAAGACATGACCATCTTTTACCAAAAAAAGTAATAGTAATAAAGAATAAAGATATCGTTAAAGAGTAATACAAAAGAGCATGTATATATGGTAAAAATTACATGAATAACAGATGATTGAAGAATACAATCATATAGACAAGCGCAAAGCAATGGTGTATAGTCGTGAATAGACGACATGATAGCAGCGATAGAGCGCACAAAAGACTAGCCTTGTGAGGAAGAAAACCATGGTAAAACATAGATCAACGTTAGAAAGAAAATAAGCCTTATATATCGTATATATTGAACTAAGAAATAGGGGGGACTTGTGTACTGTATAAAACAGAGAAAGATGAGGACAACAAAATATCTTGATCACTGCCCCACTGCGTTTCTCCTGTACGGCGCAATTGTCGGGTGGAAATTGTGTGATCTCTTGTTCTCACGACATGCTAGATAAACAAAAGGCCTTTGCTACAAAACACAAAGGGGATACTAAAACTGGCGCATAGAACTCCCCAGGCTCAGCTGCCCTACATGTTTATCGCGTCAACAGGACCTGCCTAGTTCATTTCGAAAACTATAAACATGAATCAACATTCCTGCCGGAACAAAGCCACCCAAAGCATAAAATGCTATAGACATAAAGGCAAAAATAAACTATGGAGCAAAATGGCTACATAACTGTGCCCGGTAAAGTATAAAATGGAAGAGTTCTACACGATATGCAATAAATTCTTATATAAATGTTGTAAGTAAGGAAAGTGGCTCGGTTCGCCTCACTGGCAACGGCCCCGAGAAAAGACTCAAACAGCCGCACATCACTCGACTCCCAAGTTATAGTTTTGAGTAGCTTTCCGACTGGCGCAAAAGGTAGATCTAGCATGCCGGGGTTCTCTATCATATCGTGGTGCTTTCAACGGTGTTGGAACAATCAACAATTCAAGACTTTTTTAGGTCGGATAATTATAATCCATCAACTCTTCTGTGAAAAGTTTTCTGTGTGGCGCATTTTTTCTCTTGAGGAGAGAAGGGCACGCTAAAAAGAAAACTTTGAAATGGCGACCATGATCCAGTATGCAACTTGACCGGATCGTGTCTCGCATGGCGGTGCTTTTAATCGTTTAATAGTTGGTCTAAACGCAAAGAGGATTTGATCTCCAATCTATCCCGCACAGACACTTCATCTTCAAGGACTTATTTTATCCAAATTTTGGTCTATCTGTGTGTCGTCTCCCGCAAATATGAAAACTGTCGCAGTATATGTTTATTACTGTTATCATGCTAACTGCTATCATAAGCTATGGTAGGTATGCTGGTCACTTCACGGCCATAGATACCATATATTTGTTTCAATCCATGTTCTTTCCCACGAAATCATCATAAAATAGACAGAACTAAGCATTTCTGAACTAAGCATTCTTTAGATATCAAATCATTATCACATCTATGTAAATATATCAATCCACTCCAAATCCATTTCCCGGTTTGTTACAGCAACGAGAATTACGAGAATTGATGTCCGTATTTGTTAAATACTATAAATATGGTCACCAGTGTGTATGTGTTGCCAACACGTTTCATGTGTGTTAAATAAGCATGTAGAAACTTTTAGGCCAAACCCCCATACTGCCCCAGTGCCATTTAACCACGCGCTTTTGCCATATACTAACGGCTGGATACCTTTATGGTCGAAAAAGCAATAAACAAATTTCTAAATCCTCGGTAAACTTAAGTCCTCTTTGAAGCGTTTAGAGAGCTATTTATTTTCATGTTAATTGATTCCAACTGGCTAGTGGCCGAAAGTAGCTGTCAGTAAAACCCTTTTAGGCCACTCCTTTTGTTTCTGCGACACTGTTAATATCCAGACGGAGATTGGGGAACAGAGAGCGAGTAAAGCGACTTCTCATTCGTCGCGTAAGAATTTGAAACACTGTCGCGTGCATATTCAGGGATCCACCAGAATAAAACATAGCAAGCTTAGTCAGTTATAAAACAACAATACTCGGCAATCACGGCGATGGCACACGATAATAACAAGAAACGGCATTAGAGTGTGTAACAAGAGGCTGTATAGGTTTTTTTCTAAACTCCGAAGACACGGCTAAAGGCATGCAAGAATAGCTTCGACTACAGATTTACTTTTGATCGCTAAATCACCGTTTCTGTCTTTTCGCCTTAGGCGTAACTCACACTTATCGAAAGCCATAACTCAATACAGCTGGTTGCGCCAAATGCGGTTTGATTCCGCTGGCACATTACAAAACCAACATCTCTATTCTCCCGCTATGCAGGCCGCCGCCGCGCCTTTCCCTCCATTGATCTTTACGAGTAAATGCGCAAGAAAAAAACACCAATTTCTTTGTAAACTAAATTTGCACAAATGTTATCAAGGTATTATAAGATTTTGGGTTTATTGACTTAAAGGATGCTTCAGATGGAACTTGAAACCTCGGAATGTGTTGTAATAAACTCGAACAGTATCATTTTCGACTTGCTAATTGTCGCTTTCTTTTTGCAAGCCCACCTGTTACGCAGATAACCTTGCGACATGGCGATCGCAACTGCTAACTCAGCTTTGATGGCTAAAATAGCAGGGATAGGTTGAAAAGCACGTCCAGATGGGCCTTATGTCGACGAGATTACACCCAGACCGGCGAAAAGGAACGAGTCATTTCGATCCAGGCCACTGCCAAGCGCACGCCATGGTGTAAGATGGGTATATTAAGTGGTTTAATTCCTCCTGTTAATGAATAAGTTCAGCTAATTCCTCCTGTTAATGAATAAGTTCAACTGTTTTGCGTGCCTAAATGAGAACGTCTTGCTAGTCTCGAGGCGCCATAAGCATTAAGTCTGTCCTGCTGTGAAAGGTCTTGCTCTTATTATCTTCATCGAGCAATAACGGTCCATATGGCCGTTCAGGATAAGACACTTTGCCGTGTATTAATCAACTCAGATAATTAAACTTTGCGCTAGTTGGGTTCAAGCGGCTATTTGCAGCTGAAAGCATGGGATTTAACGGGGGCTTGTTGACCATAGCTAACGACGCCAGGAGCCCTAGACCCGGCCATATAGTACTGTCTGGCATAAACTTTAAGTAAATGGAGGGCCCTAGACCCGCCATATAGTGCTGTCTGGTATATAAGTATTGGGAGGGCCCTAGACCCATCATATATAGTACTGTCTGGTATATAAGTATTGGGAGGGCCCTAGACCCGGCCATATAGCTCTGTCTGGTATATAAGTATTGGGAGGGCCCTAGACCGGTCATATAGCTCTGTCTGGTATATAAGTATTGGGAGGGCCCTAGACCCATCATATATAGTACTGTCTGGTATATAAGTATTGGGGGGCCCTAGACCCGCCATATAGTGCTGTCTGGTATATAAGTATTGGGGGGCCCTAGACCCGTCATATAGTGCTGTCTGGTATACAAGTATTGGGAGGGCCCTAGACCCGGCCATATAGTGCTGTCTGGTATATAAGTATTGGGAGGGCCCTAGACCCGCCATATAGTGCTGTCTGGTATATAAGTATTGGGAAGGCCCTAGACCCGCCATATAGTACTGTCTGGTATATAAGTATTGGGAAGGCCCTAGACCCGTCATATATTGTACTGTCTGGTATATAAGTATTGGGGAGGGCCCTAGACCCGCCATATAGTGCTGTCTGGTATATAAGTATTTGGAAGGCCCTAGACCCGTCATATTGTACTGTCTGGTATATAAGTATTGGGAGGGCCCTAGACCCGGCCATATAGTACCGTCTGGTATATAAGTATTTGGAAGGCCCTAGACCCATCATATATTGTACTGTCTGTTATATAAGTATTGGGAAGGCCCTAGACCCATCATATAGTACTGTCTGGTATATAAGTATTGGGAGGGCCCTAGACCCGCCATATAGTACTGTCTGGTATATAAGTATTGGGAGGGCCCTAGACCCGCCATATAATACTGTCTGGTATATAAGTATTGGGGGGGCCCTAGACCCGTCATATAGTGCTGTCTGGTATACAAGTATTGGGAGGGCCCTAGACCCGCCATATAGTACTGTCTGGTATACAAGTATTGGGAGGGCCCTAGACCCGGCCATAAAGTACTGTCTGGTATATAAGTATTGGGAGGGCCATAGACCCGCCATATAGTACTGTCTGGTATATAAGTATTGGGAGGGCCCTAGACCCGGCCATATAGTACCGTCTGGTATATAAGTATTTGGAAGGCCCTAGACCCATCATATATTGTACTGTCTGTTATATAAGTATTGGGAAGGCCCTAGACCCATCATATAGTGCTGTCTGGTATATAAGTATTAGGAAAGCCCTAGACCCGTCATATTGTACTGTCTGGTATATAAGTATTGGGAGGGCCCTAGACCTGCCATATAGTGCTGTCTGGTATATAAGTATTGGGAAGGCCCTAGACCCCTCATATATTGTACTGTCTGGTATATAAGTATTGGGAGGGCCCTAGACCCCTCATATATTGTACTGTCTGGTATATAAGTATTGGGAGGGCCCTAGACCTGCCATATAGTACTGTCTGGTATATAAGTATTTGGAAGGCCCTAGACCCGTCATATTGTACTGTCTGGTATATAAGTATTGGGAAGGCCCTAGACCCCTCATATATTGTACTGTCTGGTATATAAGTATTGGGAGGGCCCTAGACCCGTCATATAGTGCTGTCTGGTATATAAGTACTTGGAAGGCCCTAGACCCGTCATATTGTACTGTCTGGTATATAAGTATTGGGAAGGCCCTAGACCCCTCATATATTGTACTGTCTGGTATATAAGTATTGGGAGGGCCCTAGACCCCTCATATATTGTACTGTCTGGTATATAAGTATTGGGAGGGCCCTAGACCCCTCATATATTGTACTGTCTGGTATATAAGTATTGGGAAGGCCCTAGACCCATCATATATTGTACTGTCTGATATATAAGTATTTGGAGGGCCCTAGACCCATCATATATTGTACTGTCTGATATATAAATATTAGGAGGGCCCTAGACCCGGCCATATAGTACTGTATGGCATAAACTTTAAGTAAATGGAGGGCCCTAGACCGGTCATATAGTTCTGTCTGGCATATAAGTATTGGGAGGGCCCTAGACCCGGCCATATAGTACTGTATGGCATAAACTTTAAGTAAATGGAGGGCCCTAGACCGGTCATATAGTTCTGTCTGGTATATAAGTATTGGGGAGGGCCCTAGACCCGCCATATAGTGCTGTCTGGTATATAAGTATTGGGAGGGCCCTAGACCCGTCATATAATACTGTCTGGTATATAAGTATTGGGAGGGCCCTAGACCCGCCATATAGTACTGTCTGGTATATAAGTATTGGGAGGGCCCTAGACCCACCATATAGTACTGTCTGGTATATAAGTATTGGGAGGGCCCTAGACCCGCCATATAGTGCTGTCTGGTATATAAGTATTGGGAGGGCCCTAGACCCGCCATATAGAGCTGTCTGGTATATAAGTATTGGGAGGGCCCTAGACCCACCATATAGTACTGTCTGGTATATAAGTGTTGGGAGGGCCCTAGACCCGCCATATAGTGCTGTCTGGTATATAAGTATTGGGAGGGCCCTAGACCCGGCCATATAGTACCGTCTGGTATATAAGTATTGAGAGGGCCCTAGACCCGCCATATAGTGCTGTCTGGTATACAAGTATTGGGAGGGCCCTAGACCCGGCCATAAAGTACTGTCTGGTATATAAGTATTGGGAGGGCCCTAGACCCGGCCATATAGTGCTGTCTGGTATATAAGTATTGGGAGGGCCTTAGACCCACCATATAGTGCTGTCTGGTATATAAGTATTGGGAGGGCCCTAGACCCCTCATATATTGTACTGTCTGGTATATAAGTATTGGGGGGCCCTAGACCCGCCAGTGATGTCTGGTATATAAGTATTGGGAGGGCCCTAGACCCGGCCATAAAGTACTGTCTGGTATATAAGTATTGGGAGGGCCCTAGACCCGCCATATAGTGCTGTCTGGTATATAAGTATTTGGAAGGCCCTAGACCCACCATATAGTACTGTCTGGTATATAAGTATTGGGAGGGCGCTAGACCCGTCATATAGTACTGTCTGGTATATAAGTATTGGGAGGGCCCTAGACCCGTCATATAGTGCTGTCTGGTATATAAGTATTGGGAGGGCCCTAGACCCGTCATATAGTGCTGTCTGGTATATAAGTATTGGGAGGGCCCTAGACCTGCCATATAGTACTGTCTGGTATATAAGTGTTGGGAGGGCCCTAGAACCGCCATATAGTGCTGTCTGGTATATAAGTATTGGGAGGGCCCTAGACCCGCCATATAGTACTGTCTGGTATATAAGTATTGGGAGGGCCATAGACCCGCCATATAGTACTGTCTGGTATATAAGTATTGGGAGGGCCCTAGACCCGTCATATAGTGCTGTCTGGTATATAAGTATTGGGAGGGCCCTAGACCTGCCATATAGTACTGTCTGGTATATAAGTGTTGGGAGGGCCCTAGAACCGCCATATAGTGCTGTCTGGTATATAAGTATTGGGAGGGCCCTAGACCCGCCATATAGTACTGTCTGGTATATAAGTATTGGGAGGGCCATAGACCCGCCATATAGTACTGTCTGGTATATAAGTATTGGGAGGGCCCTAGACCCATCATATAGTGCTGTCTGGTATATAAGTATTGGGAGGGCCCTAGACCCGCCATATAGTACTGTCTGGTATATAAGTATTGGGAGGGCCCTAGACCCGCCATATAGTACTGTCTGGTATATAAGTATTGGGAGGGCCCTAGACCCGCCATATAGTACTGTCTGGTATATAAGTATTGGGAGGGCCCTAGACCCGCCATATAGTACTGTCTGGTATATAAGTATTGGGAGGGCCATAGACCCACCATATAGTACTGTCTGGTATATAAGTATTGGGAGGGCCCTAGACCCGTCATATAGTACTGTCTGGTATATAAGTATTGGGAGGGCCCTAGACCCGGCCATATAGTACTGTCTGGTATATAAGTATTGGGAGGGCCCTAGACCCGTCATATGATACTGTCTGGTATATAAGTATTGGGAGGGCCCTAGACCCGCCATATAGTACTGTCTGGTATATAAGTATTGGGAGGGCCCTAGACCCGTCATATGATACTGTCTGGTATATAAGTATTGGGGGGCCCTAGACCCGCCATATATTGTGCTGTCTGGTATATAAGTATTGGGAGGGCCCTAGACCCATCATATAGTGCTGTCTGGTATATAAGTATTGGGGGGCGGATGCAAGAGTAGAACTACACACAGCTCCATGATTACTCACATAAGCTATTTTCAACAATTCCATAGCATAAAATAACATCGAGTCCAAAAGGCAGTAAGAATACCCATAGAAATCATTGAGCTACTGGGAGTTTTAATACCCTCAGGGGTTTTGAATATGGATACTACACAGGGTAGATTTTCAGATTTTCAGAACCCTCTGGCAACCCCGCCATGCCCTCAACCTGCTCCCCCTTTTTATCTGGTAGCATGTAATGATAAAACCTTCATTTTTTTATACTTTTGTTTTGATACTAAACAGCCTGCTGTATGCTACATTTAATCGCCATAAAGTGACATCACAAAAAAAACAATTAGTTCGAGTTCTCAAAGAAAGACAAGTTTTGTGTGTAAATGGCCTTATTTGGTACTGTATGTACATACAAAATAGTGCTTGATTCGTCCATGACATTGGTATAGCTAAGATATCTACCTATAGCTCTTTTCGTGCAAGTCACTGTTAGCTGCTGGTTATGTCACGGTCCTGTTCGTCTTCGTCCAACTTGTCATCCGGTGAAGACTCGAGCAGCCAGGAAGCCACAAATGAACGGGCACTATTCAATGCTCCTCCTGGGTAAACATAGGGATACCAATATAGCTTTCTGACAACACAGGGTTACCAGGGGTGGCTTTCTGACAACACAGGGACACCAGGGATGGCTTTCCGACAACACAGGGACACCAGGGATGGCTTTCCGACAACACAGGGTTACCAGGGATGGCTTTCTGACAACACAGGGTTACCAGGGATGGCTTTCTGACAACACAGGGTTACCAGGGATGGCTTTCTGACAACACAGGGACACCAGGGATGGCTTTCTGACAACACAGGGTTACCAGGGGTGGCTTTCTGACAACACAGGGTTACCAGGGATGGCTTTCTGACAACACAGGGTTACCAGGGATGGCTTACCGACAACACAGGGTTACCAGGGGTGGCTTTCTGACAACACAGGGTTACCAGGGATGGCTTTCCGACAACACAGGGTTACCAGGGGTGGCTTTCCGACAACACAGGGACACCAGGGATGGCTTACCGACAACACAGGGTTACCAGGGATGGCTTTCTGACAACACAGGGTTACCAGGGGTGGCTTTCTGACAACACAGGGTTACCAGGGGTGGCTTTCCGACAACACAGGGTTACCAGGGGTGGCTTTCTGACAACACAGGGTTACCAGGGGTGGCTTTCTGACAACACAGGGTTACCAGGGATGGCTTTCTGACAACACAGGGTTACCAGGGATGGCTTTCTGACAACACAGGGTTACCAGGGATGGCTTTCTGACAACACAGGGATACCTTGGACCCTTTGCTAATGATATCAGTTAAGTAAGTGACTACTTACCTACTGCCCTGCCAGTTTGTGCCACTGCTTGACCTATTTTGCGGCCTTGGTCGGTCTGCATACTCTTGGCAGCAACATCTTGATAAACACTGAAATGAACATGACCAGTCACAACCTATTAAGGCTGGTTCTCACTAGGATGCAAGTGCAGGAGGACAACACATGTGATACACAAGTGAGAATTGGTCAAACACAAGCACAAGGAAATAAGGCGGTTTTGTTCTCTTGTGCTTTCATCCTAGCACAAAAAGCATTTGATTTTGGTAAGAATTTAACAGATACAAAAAAACACTTGTCTGTACATTTCTGAGCGCTGCAGGCAGGCCTTGGGGGGGAGGGGAGGGTGATACAGAGATATTATGATAATATTGGATGGGAGGGGGAGGGGTGATACAGAGATATTATGATAATATTGGATGAGAGGGGAGCGGTGATACAGAGATATTATGATAATATTGGATGGGAGGGGGAGGGGTGATACAGAGATATTATGATAATATTGGATGGGAGGGGGAGGGGTGATACAGAGATATTATGATAATATTGGATGGGAGGGGGAGGGGTGATACAGAGATATTATGATAATATTGGGTGGGAGGGGGAGGGGTGATACAGAGATATTATGATCATATTGGGTGGGAGGGGGAGGGGTGATACAGAGATATTATGATCATATTGGATGGGAGGGGGAGGGGTGATACAGAGATATTATGATAATATTGGATGGGAGGGGGAGGGGTGATACAGAGATATTATGATAATATTGGGTGGGAGGGGGCAAATGCCACCATTGCCCCACCCCGTGCTATGCCCTATTTCTCTGGTGCAATAGCATGGCAGGGTATGCCTGGCCCTCGCACTGTATGCGCAAACTCAAATGAATCCTAGACTATAAACATAGTAATCAATATCCTATATACTATCACTATATGCGCAAAGTCGAATTAATCCTAGACTATAAACATAGCAATCAATATCCTATACATAATCACTATATGCGCAAAGTCGAATTGAATCCTAGACTATAAACATAGTAATCCATATCCTATACACTATCACTACAGTATATGCGAAAATTCGAACGAATCCTAGACTAAAAACATAGTAATCAATATCCTATACACTATCACTATATGAACAAAGTCGAATGAATCGTAGACTATAAACATAGTAATCAATATCCTATACACTATCACTATGTGCGCAAAGTCGAACGAATCCTAGACTATAAACATAGTAATCAATATCCTATACACTATCACTACAGTATATGCGAAAAGTCGAACGAATCCTAGACTAAAAACATAGTAATCAATATCCTATACACTATCACTATATACGCAAAGTCGAACAAATCGTAGACTATGAACATAGTAATCAATATCCTATACACTATCACTTACTTCGACAACCTTATCTTCAGGTCACTTAGACCTATTTGTCCTTGAAATGGATGCCTTTACACAAGCAGACAAAAAGAAGTTAGTAAGTGCACATGGAACAACAGTGCCTCTACTATCACCTACCCGGCATGCACTTCATCAATTCCAACATGCTGTTTGCTGTTCCACTCAGTAAAATTTCTAGTGCTTTTCCAGGCAGTTATAAACTCTTCATTATAATTAGCCAGGCTTTCTCCATCTGAAAAAAAAGGTAAATAAAGGAAACCTCATCAAAATGGGTTCAATCTAGCCTTCGCTAACAGTTATTGCAGTAATAAAATTCTTCAATTCTTCAAAGTCACAGCAATTAATGCAACAAGGCATGTACATAGGGAAGGGGGACACAAATCCCTTGGCTCCTTAAAAGTGATATTTCTTATTGAAGAATTGCCAAATCGCATTACATAATTCATTTTTCAGTATTCTCAGCTAATTTTTATGCCTACCCATCTCTGCAAATCTTGGTTACACAACTTGCAACCCAAGCAAATATTTATATGATCCCTAGTAAAAACCCAAATGCTCCCCTTGCCACACCCCCAAGGTAAAGAATTTGTCAATGTAAATATAACCTACCTGTATGCTGAATACTGGACAGAAGGCTTAGGATGTAGAGTTTGAATTGTGCCCGTATCCACTCTTCACTACCATCCCAACCAACTGTGAAAAGACATGACGGTTTGAGTCTAATAGGCTAATACCTGCTCCTGAGAGAGCATTGTTTTGTAACCCAAAACAACAGAGGTCATGAACTAAAAACTTCTTTTTTTACTTAGACAAAAAAATGTCTTACATTTAAATAGTTAAAGTTTGTTCGGGACAGAAACGAAAATATCTTACGCGTTTGGTAGGAGTTATACTCAGTGTGCTTTTGCCGAGTCAAATCCGAGCCCGAGTCAAAATGCCGAGTCACTGGTCAGCGGTGTATTTTTCTTTAGAAAAATGCCCAGAATGCATTGTAATCCGTTTTTCTCTCCCTTCCCCGAAAGCATGGCTTCGGCGAATGGGCTGGAAGTTGAGCAAAATGTTATATTAATCTGCTTCCATCTCAATGTTTTCTGTAATATATGTGCATATTAGATTTTTCTTTAACAGTCAAACAATATCATTGGACCGTTTTCTGCATCTATTTTTCTCAACTTTCCGTTTATAGACGACCTCACCTTTGGAATTGGACAACTGACTCGAGATAAGGTTTGTCATCCTCCGCTTTTTTGCGTTAATATTTGAAAGTAGATCAATCTTATAAACTTATACTGACTGTTATACTGGCTGTTATCTTCTTCCTCCAGAAGATTTTCATCGACTTGACAATCGACAGGTAAGTCCCAAATTCGTCCCAAAAACCTGTAATGCCAAGTGGAGTCTGTCTCACACAACAAAAGATGGAAGAAGCTTTATGGTCCCACGCACTTTCCATTCCTGTCTAAAATGGGAGTGCGTGGAATCTACCTTTCCCGAAGATAGCACCATAAAACCTCCCGTTGGTTAAAAGTGGACCCAAATGCAGAGTTCTCTCCAGATGAGTGGCAGGTGATAACGTCCCTGGACTTCCCATTGTTGTAAGACTAAACGGGATACCACCTACTTCAAAATTGCGCTTCAAGTGCCTCGTATTCTTGGCAGTTTGTTCGATGACAAAAGTTATTATGATACGTTAATGTTTCGTGACTTTGTCTTCGCCATAAAAGCGTTGACTGTATTTATCCACTTGAGTATTTTTGCTCCTTGTTTACATACGTTATTTGTTTGTGAAGGTTATGAAATGGTAGCAGCACAAGAGTAAGCGAAGTACCATGATTTTGACCGTATGGACTGTGTGGACTTTTTTGCGGAATCCATGTTACTGTTCAAGTTATATACACAATGTTACTAAAGTATGTCATTATTTATATTATACAGTCGTTTTTGTTCATTATTTACATACGTTATTCGTTTGTTAAGGTTATGAAATAGTGGCAGCACAAGAGTAAGTGAAAAACAATGTATGGCTAATGATTTTTGACCATATGTACTGTGGACTTTTCATTGGAATGCATGTTACTTTTCAAGTATACTCCTTAGGCATATAACTATTTATATCAGTCTTGAAAGAACATTTCAAACAAGAAGAAAGAAGAAGACAAAAGGGATATGTATTTTTTTATCGAAATATTTTGGCAAATGACTGTTTATTTTCATATTATGAGGGCTTTATGAGATTGATTTTGAAAAAATAAGAATTCTAAAAATGACTGATGCAGTTACTAAATTTGCTTTGAACATGACAAAGTCAGTGGTGTTTCGTAATTAGGACAACATGAAGATCACTCGGACTAGAACATTTCAATCAAAACTACAGTTTTATTTGCACATGATGAAGTCGTACCACATGGATATGTTGACTTTGATATGTTGAGTTTTGTGCTAAAATAAGGTCATCACCCCTTCACTTTGGCCTAAAAAGCACCACCTTCACTTTGTCTGCAATAGGGTATTTGCTCTTCCCTTAGCTATGAATTTTTCTTGTTTTGATGACGTCATCGACGACGTCAGATGACGCGACTATTGGGTTGCACCCCCCTTGTTGCCTGGATAACGTTCACCAAAGTTTGGTTGTCTGCCAGTGTTCCCTGCTTGAGTTGATGACGTCATCGATGACGTCAGGTCATGTGACTATTGGGATGCACCCCCCGTTGATGCCTGGATAACGTTCCCCAAGTTTGGCTGTCTGCCAGTGTTTATCTTGGTTATTCACCGCCGGTGGCCAAGAGTTGTTACGTTCGCGATCGGGTATCCTGTGGTGCACGGGGACAAGGGGCGTCTCATTTTGTCCTGAAATAGGACCATTGTTCTGCTCGCGGTGTCCGAAAATAAGATTATCGTCATTCTCGAACCATTACTTCTCGCATTAGACCATTTTGACGTATGTTATGTGACTCGGCATTTTGACTCGGACTCGGATTTGACTCGGGCTCGGATTTGACTCGGGCTCGGATTTGACTCGTGTAACGGATTTACTCGTTTGATAGTCGTCTGAAAATGTAGAAAATGTTTGTGTAAACACATGCAATTATCGCAGTAAAATACTAGACAACACAAGTATGAGTTTGGCACAATGAGAAGTTTATTGAAAGATAATACACTAAAAATGGTGAAAGCTGTACTGAAAACATCCAATAGACTTCCCAGCCCACTGTTAGGGTGGGAGGGTGGGAAAGGAAAACAGACTATAATATATAGACGCGTTAACTCAAAGTCCGTTCGCTAGCACTAGCTGGAACATAAAAGACAATATCCGATTACAGTGTGAATAGTACAGTACCAGGTACCAGCTTCACTGCCATAAAAGGAAGCGCGAATTAAAGATTTTAATATGGTTATCAAAATAGCCCACTTTTCAATTTGGCCTTATTAGTCTTATAACTTGCCTGAGTGCAATCAAAAAGCCCATTCGTCGCTGTACTTACGAGAATCCATGCCGCGTTTGAGCGAGTGAGGCTACATATAGTATAGTCCAACTAGCAATCACAGACTTTTTACGCAATTTCAAAGAATCGTGGAGTTCATTTTTAAAATTTTACAACGAAAGAAATTTGGGGGATTTTCAGATGTCTGTTAGCAGTGAATTTGTATTTTTCTTGCGAATAGTTCGATTTCAGACCGTAGACGGTATATGGACTGGTACTCTTTTGCGTGAACACTAAGTATATTTCTGTTAAAAAAAACTTCATATAATATCATGTCTAAACCTAAAGCTAAAATAAAACAGGGAAATAGTGTTCATCAAATTAATTAAGACACCCCTTTGTTTCCAATCGCTAAAAATATGAGACTTAAAACCTCGTGTACCATAAAGTTGAATCCTTCTTTACAAGAATTTAAACAATTTCCTTTGATTACAGCACAAACGAATCATGAAGAGACATCACTTGTGTTTGCATCGCTTATCAATTAAGATCGATTGTACAACAGGGAGGCTAAGGCGGCCAAACTCCGGTTTCATTAATTTAATTTGATTTATAATAATTTCCCCATAATTTCCTCCACATCGAAACAAAGGATGATCAGGTACAATGACTGTGTATTGCAGATGCCCTCCCCTTGTCATAATATAAATCAGCCGAGGGAAACGACGACAGCAAAAAATAACAATTCTAAGGACAGTACCTACTTCTAGTAAACAGGTATCATAAGAAATTATGACTATGATATTACAAACACACCACCGTGGTTATACGTTGCTATCCTAGCTATCGCAGGGTGTTGAGATGTTCAAAATACATTTATGTACTTTTTAGAATGGTGATGTTGGCTCGAGGCAAAGTTCTTCTCGTTATGATTTTCGTACAGCAATCATTGCAAACCCGTCTTCCATGGTTTGGTTCGTTACACAATTATCTCGCTTTTGTCTTTGTTTGTTCTGTTTCATAGCTTGATTTTCACCACAATGTGTTTTGTTTTTCTCATAGCTGGACCTAAAGACGATTTAGGTAAGTCTTTCAATGTGTGTAGTTTTCCACCATCGAGATATGTCAAGAGTGCAAGGGAGGGAGCATAATATGGGCTCGCAGTGTCGCGGATTTTATTGCATTTTAACCTTTCAACTTAAAATCCTCACGGTTTTCGTTGATTCCCGATAGTGCTTCTCGTATGGTCTCCGGTTTTTACTATTTTTTCAAATGCTTTTGCTGCATAAGTTATATGTTATAAACACGCGCCAAGGCCTGCCTTTTAGACTGTGTCTATTTTTTTAATCAATAAGTTCCAAATTTTCATTATGCCCTTAAGGCCCTGTTAGTAAAAGTTGTATGATAGTGCAATAAAATAGCGATAAACGGCGCAAAGCAACCAAGGGGCGTTCCCGTGGAGGGGTGGGGTGAAGTCATAGGTAGATCCTTCGATATACAGTCGAACCTCTATTAAGCGGTCACCCCCGGGACTTAGCTTAGTGACCGCTTAATAGAGGTTGACCGCTTAATAGAGGCTTCGCTATTTTCGCCCCTGAATTAGCGTAAATCGGGCTGTAATTATACGTAAGAACTTTTTATTATAATAAACAACAGTAACAATCATGTTAGCCCTAAGACTGGTGCATTCCAATTTGATCCAGAAATGTTTGAAACCGCCTAGTCAGTTTGTTTTTGCCTATACAGCTCTTGTGGCTTTGCCCAATTCTATGGGCATGAGCTACTTTCGCTGGCGTTATGTAAAGTAAATGAGTGCGTTAAGGTGATGTTACACGCGTCGTTTCCGTCGATATCCGTCATTAAGCGTTTGCGCGATTTTGGAAGTCGAATAAAAAACTCGCAGTGCGTTGCCGTACCCTAAAACTCACAAATCTGACCCAGTTGCATTCATTCGGGGATACCATGAATACATGACTGAGTGGGAACCAGCACTAGAAGATGTTTACAAACTTATGCGGGAACCAACTAACATAAAGGATCCGAATGCTGTTGCAATCGTTAGAGAAAAAGCCGACAAAACGGTGATGGATGGAGACGGTCACCCGAATACTCTAGTTGACGATTACGAAGTTATGAGGCATATTCCCAAACTGATGTCAACGTGGGTTACCAAATATCTCAAGAGACCTACGAACTGTGAGAAAGTCGTAGTCAAAGGGAAGTGGGTGAACAGAGGTGGTGGCTATGGGCTCGAGATTCCTTGTGAATACATATTTGAAGGTGACAGTTTTTCTTCTAGCTGGCTAAAGCGGAAATTGGTAATCGAGGAATTTGATGCGACTGATCCGCACAAGACCACACAAGTCTCACAAGACGATTAGCCATAGTAATTAGATTAGACAGTTAAAAATATGACGTGCACTATCTGTTGTCATGCTGACAAATATTGATGATGACCGTTTAATAGAGGTGAAAAACAATGAAATCAACCAATTGGGACCCTCCTTTGGTGACCGCGTCCGCTTAATAGAGGTGACCGCTCAATAGAGGTCAAATTTACAGTAAACATAAGGGGGAAAATTCGGGACGGGTAAATGACCGTTGAATAGAGGGTGACCGCTCAATAGAGGGCCGCTTAATAGAGGTTCGACTGTAATTAGACAAAAAATAATTTAGTTAAAAAAACATTGTTTCCCAATCAGAAACACAAATTGTATTTGTTCACAAGAGAAAATCTTTGTTCATCTCTCTGATTAGCTCCATTTTACTCACGAATGAGAATCCATTAAATGAGGGTTTCTTGCGTAAATCAATGTATCTATTTGATAAACAGGGGAAAGGGGTGAACAGGCCTGCGACTCTACTTTGGTATTCGTGTTGAATCAACGCAATTGGACTCTCAGACTCCCTTATCCATAGGTTGTTTCCACGGTGAACAGTTCCTCCAAGTTGGCCATCGTTTTACCGATGACTCTTGTAAGGTCACGTGCTTATGTCAAGCCCCTGACACACTCATATGTACACCCCTTTGTCAAGTGGAGAGAGTCAGGTGCTCGCCGAACATGTACCGATTGACAACGATGCAGCGAGTCCCGAACAGCAGGTGCTCGTGCCCGAAGACAGTTTGTGTCGACCCAGCCGTGACATCACGCTGACGGGTATAGGACCTAGACTTATGTTGTGATGTAGAAAACACGCTTGAGGACATTATTTATTCTTCTTATTATTTTCCTTCATCAGATGCTCACACTGCAATTATGAGGGACATCTTCTCTGGCCTTTATCGAATTTAACTTTATTTCAAATAAACAAGATTCGATTCAGTATTTGAATTATCTCAATACTAGCAGTAACTCCTGCTGGCCCAAATGTTTGCTCTTCAATGACGGAGCTATTAGAGTCGGAGATGGAAAAGGGGACTGGTGAGGAGATGGGAAAGGGGACTGGTGAGGAGATGGGAAAGGGGACTGGTGAGGAGATGGAGAAGGGGACTGGTGAGAAGATGGAAAAGGGGACTGGTGAGAAGATGGGAAAGGGGACTGGGAACTGGTGGATATCGAATACGTCACTCAGGAGAAACACGGAATAAAAAGGCGCCGTCAGAGTTAACCTCTCCAAGAAAATGAAATGTACACGAAAGTACATGAAATAGCTGAGCCCCCCTCTCGCAGAGAACAAAAACAAGATTAAAGCTTCTTCTTCTGAAGTATCGCCCAAAAGACTTTGAATTCGTCAATTCAATCGCAGTGTGGAAGTTGTATATTTGCTGTCAAATACAACCCATTGCACAAAAGCACGGGTAGCCCAAAGTACATACCAGTTTGTCCCCCACTTTTGTTGTACTCAGTCACGTGCTGTACAAGATAGTCGGTAAAGCGAAGGTCAGCGGTTGATAGCGTTAGAGCACGAGTCAAATTTTCATCTCTGATAGATATCTGTGTCGTCTGCAACTACAAGACGACAATAACCGTAAGAAGTATTGGACATACTGAGTATATTGAACACCCCAGTGTTCCCTCCCACCATAGATTGTCTCCTTTCTTATACCCTAGCAATTACTCATTCCCCCTACCCTAGAGTGTACCCCTTCTTCCTACCCTTGACTGTACACCTTTCTCCTACCCTAGACTGTACACCTTTCTCCTACCCTAGACTGTACACCTTTCTCCTACCCTAGACTGTACACCTTTCTCCAACCCTAGACTGTACACCTTTCTCCAACCCTAGACTGTACCCCTTCCTCCTATCCTAGATGGTTCCCCTCCATCCTACCCTAGAGTGTACCCCTTCCTCCTACCCTAGAGTGTACCCCTTCCTCCTACCCTAGTGTACCCCTTCCTCCTACCCTAGTGTACCCCTTCCTCCTACCCTAGTGTACCCCTTCCTCCTACCCTAGTGTACCCCACCCTCCTACCCTAGAGTGTACCCCACCCTCCTACCCTAGAGTGTACCCCACCCTCCTACCCAAGAGTGTACCCCACCCTCCTACCCAAGAGTGTACCCCACCCTCCTACCCAAGAGTGTACCCCACCCTCCTACCCAAGAGTGTACCCCACCCTCCTACCCAAGAGTGTACCCCACCCTCCCACCCTAGAGTGTACCTCTTCCTCCCACCCTAGAGTGTACCCCTTCCTCCCACCCTAGAGTGTACCCCTTCCTCCCACCCTAGAGTGTACCCCTTCCTCCCACCCTAGAGTGTACCCCTTCCTCCTACCATAGTGTACCCCTTCCTCCTACCCTAGAGTGTACCCCTTCCTCCTACCCTAGAGTGTACCCCTTCCTCCTACCATAGTGTACCCCTTCCTCCTACAATAGTGTACCCCTTTTTCCTACCCTAGAGTGTACCCCTTCCTCCTACCCTAGAGTGTACTCCTACCCTAGAGTGTACCCCTTCCTCCTACCATAGTGTACCCCTTCCTCCTACCCTAGAGTGTACCCCTTCCTCCTACCATAGTGTACCCCTTCCTCCTACCATAGTGTACCCCTTCCTCCTACCATAGTGTACCCCTTTTTCCTACCCTAGAGTGTACCCCTTCCTCCTACCCTAGAGTGTACCCCTTCCTACTACCCTAGAGTGTACCCGTTCCTCCTACCCTAGAGTGTACCCCTTCCTCCTACCCTAGAGTGTACCCCTTCCTCCTACCCTAGAGTGTACCCCTTCCTCCTACCATAGAGTGTACCCCTTCCTCCTACCATAGTGTACCCCTTCCTCCTACCCTAGAGTGTACCCCTTCCTCCTACCCTAGAGTGTACCCCTTCCTCCTACCATAGTGTACCCCTTCCTCCTACCATAGTGTACCCCTTCCTCCTACCCTAGAGTGTACCCCTTCCTCCTACCATAGTGTACCCCTTCCTCCTACCCTAGAGTGTACCCCTTCCTTCTACCCTAGAGTGTACCCCTTCCTCCTACCCTAGAGTGTACCCCTTCCTCCTACCATAGTGTACCCCTTCCTCCTACCATAGTGTACCCCTTCCTGCTACCATAGTGTACCCCTTTTTCCTACCCTAGAGTGTACCCCTTCCTCCTACCCTAGAGTGTACACCTTCCTCCTACCCTAGGGTGTACCCCTTCCTCCTACCCTAGAGTGTACCCCTTCCTCCTACCCTAGAGTGTACCCCTTCCTCCTACCCTAGAGTGTACACCTTCCTCCTACCCTAGAGTGTACCCCTTCCTCCTACCATAGTGTACCCCTTCCTCCTACCCTAGAGTGTACCCCTTCCTCCTACCCTAGAGTGTACCCCTTCCTCCTACCCTAGAGTGTACCCCTTCCTCCTACCATAGTGTACCCCTTCCTCCTACCATAGTGTACCCCTTCCTCCTACCATAGTGTACCCCTTTTTCCTACCCTAGAGTGTACCCCTTCCTCCTACCATAGTGTACCCCTTCCTCCTACCATAGTGTACCCCTTCCTCCTACCCTAGAGTGTACCCCTTCCTCCTACCATAGTGTACCCCTTCCTCCTACCATAGTGTACCCCTTCCTCCTACCATAGTGTACCCCTTTTTCCTACCCTAGAGTGTACCCCTTCCTCCTACCCTAGAGTGTACCCCTTCCTCCTACCCTAGAGTGTACCCCTTCCTCCTACCCTAGAGTGTACCCCTTCCTCCTACCCTAGAGTGTACCCCTTCCTCCTACCCTAGTGTACCCCTTCCTCCTACCCTAGAGTGTACCCCTTCCTCCTACCCTAGAGTGTACCCCTTCCTCCTACCCTAGAGTGTACCCCTTCCTCCTACCCTAGAGTCCTTCTTCCTTCCACCTTCTCCTTACTCACCTCTACTAATACATGAGCAGTGTTCCTCTGTTGACAGTAGAGTGCATTGGACACACCTACAACAAAGCTGTCTACTTTAGGATTTTTCAACAAGTCTATCTGCTGAAGCGACAGGTATGGATGAAACAGAGAATTCTGAAAGAACCAGGACATAATTAGTACTATAAAACTTTCTATTGTACCAAATAACATTTTATCTTTTCATACCTCAGTGAAGATCTCCAGAGGTAAACCATACTGGTCTGTGTTCAGGTGGGCAGGGTTCAGATGAGAAGGATAAAGAGGATCCTGTAACACATCATTCAAAATGACTTTAAAAACAAGGAAATCTGTCAAACGATAAAAAGTCTCCTTATATACTGGAGCCAGAGGTATATGTATCTTATCTTCAACAAATAGATCTTGTGTCTGTCATCTAATAATCCATGGACGACATCACAGTGTGTCATAAACGAAAACGTGTACAGAGAAAACTAGTATTGTTGTATAAAGGGCACAAATCAGGGTGTTCCTGGGAATCTGGAGGAAGAGAATAGGGTACAAAGGGAACTAGAACCACTTTTGAACAACCCTGGGTATGTCTCTGCTACAGCCTGTTATGTATTAGGGGATGAAGGGAGTAGCAGTAACAAAAGGGGAGTCAAAAATTTCGAAATGGCCACAACAATCAAATTAACAAAGCAGAACGCAAAATTGTGAAAAAGTTTTGAATGATATTCAGAGCAGTGTTCACATGAATTTCATGGTAAATCACAATTCATAACAGATAAATTTTTTATTTGATGGTTCACAAAGGCATACAATTTCACAAATTGTGGCTCCGATTTTCTGTCTTAAAAAATCACAGCCAATTTTGGTCTAATCATGGACCACAGAGAACCCCTTTGCCCCCCCCCCCTGTGCTTTATTTTTTTCTCTCAAGCATGGCCTGGTAACGACATCAAATGATACACTATGTTCCAAAGAGAGTAAAATTACCTGGTCGTTGTCCTGGTAAGGTGTGTCGTCCATGCAGGCAGATTGAACTAAGCCACTTTCTAACATCCCTAAAGACACCAACCAACAGTCCAGAACATAGAATATCTAAACCAACACACCTTTCATAAACTCTAAAAATTCTGAGACAGTACAGTAATAGCACAAAATATTGACAAATAAGCTTTTATTGCACCCACAATTAAATAAAAAACCATGTAAAGCAGAAAAAATCTAAATATTGTGTAGGTTTTCTAAAACAGCATGCAGTCGCGGGATTGTTGATTGAGCATGTAACATACACACACAAAAATTCACAGCCTACAATATGTTTGCTAAATTTGTAACAGGAGAAAATTAATAAAACATGAAAGAAATTGAAACATTTTGTGTGTCGTGCTTTACTTACCAGGAATAAGTGAAATAAGGGACAGAAGTTGAGACCCCAACTTTGCAACAGGAAACCCATAAAATATAACCTGTGGAAAAACACAGTCAATAAATTATAAACATACCTGTCAACTCTCCTGCATTAGGCGAGAGTCTCAAGATTTTGGACCCCTTCTCCCGCTCTCCTGCTTCCGAAAAAATATTCTATAGAAAATCGTAATTTCCTTGCATAGCGCAATTTATCTAACACCCTCGTGTGGTGATCTATAAGTGGATTTGTTTGCGAGAGTTTTCGATACGGCAAACGCCTGCGACGTTATACCCACCCTCCCCCTATAAAACAAATATACCACACCCCTTTCCCCCCAAAAAAAATGATTAACTATTAATTGAGATTTTCGGAGGTTGACAGGTATGTAAACATAGTACATATGAACAAACCGGAAACACTTTTCCTTATTATTATAGCATAATATTAATTGTATGTACCTTTTTTTCAAGAAGAAGAAGTTTGAATAATACCAGTATCTAAAATACATAAAATACAAAAAAAGAATATTATATATATATATATATATAAAATATATATATAAAATATATATATATATATATATATATATATATATTATAACTGCAGAGGTTTTTTTTTCCAATGCAATAAAGCAACACTTCCACAGCACAAATTTTTCATAAAAAAATAAATTTCATCCTTTCTTACCCTTTGTCTAAATCTCATAACCAGATCCATGATTGACAATCCTGAAATTGTTCAAAAAGTGATTGTGCATCTCGGTATATATGCAAGTGAACCAACTATTAAAGTTTGACCAATAATTTGCACTTTAAAATACTGTACTTCTCTCAATAATGTGAATTGCTCTATATACATTAACATTCATTTTCTAGTCTATTTTAAGCTCTTTTATGTTTTTTTATTTGATTTGTTTACATTCATCTTCTAGTCTATTTGAAGCTCTTTTATGTTTTTTATTTGATTTGTTTACATTCATCTTCTAGTCTATGATAAGCTCTTTTATGTTTTTTATTCGATTTGTTTACATTCATCTTCTAGTCTATAATAAGCTCTTTATGTTCTTTATTTGATTTGTTTACATTCATCTTTTAGTCTATGATAAGCTCTTTTATGTTCTTTATTTGATTTGTTTGCACTTGCAGCAATGGAGGGTGCCTTCATGAATGGAAATGGAATGGAAATAAAGAAAAGAGATAAGCCAGACTGAGTGGCAATTTTGAGATATTTGATCTAGCGATTTTTCAAACATAATTATTATTATAATATCAATCTCAGGTCCCTTGCCATACTTTTATGTCAAGTTGTAACTGTAGTGATATAATTAAAATGCAAAGCTTGTTACTGAAGTATTTTAAGGGTAAATAAATGTAGCCTAAGGCTTCCAAGAGTGTCTTCTTTTTATTTGTCATACTTATAAGGCAAGGAGGGATGGGTTGTGATATAGTACTAAGCCATAAGTCTTTGTATGACACATTTTGGTTTCTTGTGATCCACATTGAAATAGATAAGGATGACACCATATTCAATATATTACAGTGTAGCTAGGTGTCACATAGCTGTCAACTGCCTGCATTAGGCGGTTGTCACAAGATTTTGGACCTCATCGCAAGCCTAATTTTTGTGAGAATGTTCGACATACATTCTCTGTATTCACCCACATTGCTCTATTGGTTTTTTACTGTATTTCACCCGACTTCACAAGATTTCTGTCCAAGTTGGGGTGACAGCTATGGTGTCAGAAAAATAATTATTCATAATTCTGCTGGGTTGGTCAGAGAATGCATAAAATATTAGAATGTTTGTAACACAATAAATAATTACCAAGGGTTGTTGAGCACTGACCTACATTCAGAAGACTCTCTACCATCATATCACCTGACAGGGAATTATTCAGACTGTTGTACAGCTCCTAGAATAGTAGTCATTCAATGACATAAAAATACATGTTAACACTAGTATTCAGTTTCTTCATGAGTAAAATCCCTTTACATACTTACCTTTAAAATACCAACTCGTGAAAAATCTTTTTCTTCAAAATAAACTTTTGTTGCTACCTCAAGCTTAGCTTGGATGTACCCATACACAGGCTTTGAGAAAAAACAAGGGAGATTTTATGTTATTCATCATAGTACAACATTTCAAAAAGATTGACATTTCTTATAAAATTTCTCAGATAAGCATGCTTCTTTACAACTAAGACTATCCATTAATAACACTTTCCCATTTAAAAATGTACTTTCCCATTTAAATGTGTACTTTTGCGAGAGCGTTGTCTTCACGTCCTCAAAACGCGGGTCAACCAATCAGAGACCGTCTCTTCAATAGCCTTAATTCAACGCGTCTGGAGAACGCTAGTCAGCCAATGAAATGATCTTGAAATTTGAGCCCTCGTGATTCCGCGTTCTTCGACGCGACTTGACCAATCACACGGAATCATTCTTTTCCGGCAAAAAGGTCAATACAAATAGCCTTCTGTCAACAGATGCAGATTGCCGGTGATAACGATAATTAACGCGGACTAGGGGTCAGAAGAGATCAAATGGAGAAGATGACTTTAGAAAATAAAAGGAGTAGCCTTACATCTTCAAAACTACGTATATTACTCAAACTTTAACAAGTCATTAAACAAGCTATTTCTAAAACCAACACCAAGGACACTCGAATTGGCTTACCCTAGTAATGACCTTTTTCTTCTTTGCACAGCTCTCCCAGAATCTATTTTCGCTATACCAAATATGTCATGTCTTTCTGTGAACAATTCACCAAGTGGATATTTTTAGTGTTCCCAGGTCGGACTAATCATACTTGATCTCAATGAACCAAAGACTTGTGATGGCGCGAAACGACAATACAATCCCGGCTGTATCCAGCACAAATTTGTCTGCATCCAAATCAAATATTGTTCTTTTTGCCGTCGGTTTCATCCAAGAATGACCCATTCGTATTGTTCTCATTATAGAAAGATGCAGGAGAGAAATCTTCTAGCTCACGCTGCACATGATGCCGTGTAACACGAGATCTCAGGGTATGGAATGAATTGATAAACAATTTACTGTTTCAACAGATTCGGATTATACAGCAAATCAAAGTGCGTTTTCGAACGCAGAACGTACAATCTGTAATATAGGTGAACTCGAAAAATACCATCGTGTTTCGAAGCAATCACATGCGGAAAACCCGTTTAATAAAGCAAACCTCTAACTACTGAAACATCTCACCGAAACGTGAAAGAGGAAGATAGTATACAACATCATCATTTATTACAAGGAGAACGAATAAAAGCCAATCACATTCCCAATCAGTGCGTTTGCAGACGCAACGAGTGTCCAGGATCGATTTACAAAGATACATAGGCATGGAAAGCCGGTAAAAATTTTAGTGTACTATGTATCTAAAGTGACTAGCCTTTAAACAATATATCGGCGTTTTCTTACTTTGTAAGTCAAGCACGCAAAATGTTTTGTTCATTTCACAGAGATTGGACATAGCCATGCGTTATATTTTCTTCTCGATAGACACTCAAGAGTAGGCTTTGAAAACAAACCGGAAATTGTGCGTTTTAAAGACGCAGGCTAGTCAATAGTGTGAAAGAATCTAATTTTCGGTACGAGAAACACATTATGGCGTTTGTAATTGGTTGTTAGAAGACGAGGTTGATACAACTTTCTTATTCAAACATCAAAAGCAAGCTGTTATAAGTTGATTTACGTCTAGTTATGTGCTTTGGGAAAGCACCCGACTCCGGGACAGATTGAGCACCAAAGGTTGAGCTCTCTGTTGGTGGTCATATGATATGATTAAAAAACTGCTATCTTGTAAGCTAGGAGATGATAAGGCCCGAACAAACCGGAAAGTGTGCGTTTTAAAGACGCAGGCTAGTCAATAGTGTAGAAGAATCTAATTTTCGGTACAAGAAACACATGGCGCTTGTAATTGCTTGTAAGAACATGATATAATTTTTCTTGTTCAAACATCAAAGCAAGCTGTTATTAGTTGATTTATAGTTGATTTACGTCTTTAAAGCTAGTTATGTGCTTTTGGTTTGCTTTATTTTGGGTATAAGTTCATAATATTTCCTACATTCATGTCACCATCCTGGGCTTAAATTCAAAGTAGTGGACTACAATTTATACATTTTTAAATGGGGAAGTGTTTAATAGTAATTTTATCTTTAGTTAGCATGGAATACCACAATGTATCAAATTTCTTGTACTATACTATGATATCAAATTGTTAATAAAAAAATACCCTTTGTTCTATTGCACATATTAGTAGGGTTTTTCACCCACTACTGAGTACCTTCTTGTCTTTCCAACTTACCATTTGTGATAAGAGGCAAACAGCTTTTTGGATGGTGGTTCTATTCACATCAACTTACCATTTGTGATAAAACGCAAACAGCTTTTTGGACAGTGGTTCTAGTCACATCATCACACTTGTTCTTTAAATCCTTTACATGACAAAGTATCTTGATCAGGATAACAATCAAACTAAGGGTTTGATTACAATAATTTAATTATAATAAAATAAAAGGTATAGAATTTTGCACAATATTGAGAAAGACATTCTAAAAAGAACCATAGATGGGTGTACCAAAACTTCACATGATTACAGGATTAACCTTTGAATCCATTTGACGATAGCAGGAGACTCCATACAGAGTTTTCTTCTTTCCAGGTCTTGAGTTTAGATAAGGAAGATGGAAGAAAGTAGTATCTAAGAAAAAAAGCAGTGCCAACAAGAAGTGTTGTTTGTATTTTTAAATTAAAGATTAGATAAGAGATTTCAAAATAATTAAGATTATTTTTTAAGGCATGTTCTCCCCGTCCTCCCAGGGAGACTATCTGGAGAGTTGGAATAACAAGCAGACTTCAACAATGAATAACAACACCCTTTTATATCATTACGACATTGTTGGCCACACTCTAAACATTGGTTTTTTTCAACGACCATTATGACAGTCAAATTGCTGGCAAAAAGGAAAAAGTCAAGCATTTTTTCTCCAAAAATTAGAAAAAAGCCTGCCTTCAAGATAGCAGGTTTTCCAAAAGACCCTAAGAGATAGCACTTAGGTCATCTTTTAAAAGGGATAGGACAAACATTTGTGACATTTTGGTAACCCCTCCCCCCCCCCCACCCAGTTGTTAATCCTGGCAGACCTCATTGCTAAGCGGCAAGAATCCAAGGGACGCTATCTGGCTATGCACCTGAGGAGAGCAACAAGTGAAGCTGGACATTTTTCTGATAATTAGTGTTCAATTAGTTCCACGGGTACCTGAGTCATAGTTGTGTGCACCGTCTGGTAATGCCATGAACGGCAAATGTCTCCATTCTTCGGGAAGATTTCTGCTCCAATTATCATCCCCATTGATAACAGGAGGGAAAGAAAATTCCACCTAAATATGCAAGAAGATAGTGAAGTCCTTTTTGTACTTGAATATAATAGAAAAGTCAGAAGCGGTTTGACTAGTTGCTATTATATGTATAAGGCTTTCTGGGTTAAAAACAGCGGAAAACAGGTGAAATTATATTTTGAGTTATCAGAATTAACCTCTGAGCCTCGCTGATGGTGAAATCCAACGACGGCTATATGCAGCACGGGTCTTTTCTCCTCTGTACTCTCCATGCATACACCCTACTAAATCGACTTCTTACTCAAAAATTAATTCTTTATACCAACATTTTAAACGTTGTTCTCATCTCATCCATCCGCCATCCCGCCATCTTGACTTAGCGGTGGTCTCGCTGTATGAGATTACAAAGTGGGAGACTGGATACTAGTCCCCAAAGATCTGCTAAACATAGCAGTTACGTCATATGTTGATTACGCAAACATGGACTTTGAAATGGGGTGATGTGGTTCCGATGCATGTGACCTGTACGTGGCCAACATTGCGCAGTCATTGGACCCATATATCTTTATAGCTGCGCCAGTATTGGCCCAGTATCGGTTATTCGTTCCTGCTTCTGACACTGAATGGTGCTTGGCTGATGGTGATCTGAACTTCGAGTTTTGCAAAATCTTTGAGGTAAACGCCACGAATACACCCTTGACACGCTACCAGAATACCCAGTGGCATCTTCCTAAGCCTCTGTTAGTTGGTTAGTTTGGTTTGATCTCCCTGTGTCCATGTTTTTCTGAGCTTTTGATTCGTAAATCGAAATTGCGTACTTACTTTTCGATTCCAGAATCTTTGACCATTTTAGCTTATAAGTAAATGAGTCAAGACTCGTCTACAGACTTTAAAATCATCTTACAAACTCATCCCTTTTTGCTACGAAGAATTTATCCCTTATCCTGGCGCTATTTCAAGCAATGAAAATATCTATTTTCGATTTTTGAGAGATTTCAGTGTATGATTGATCCCTCTGTTGACAAAAGTTGCTCACAGGGCATGCAGTATTGCACAGGGATTTGTGTAGGTATCTTTGAATAAACAGCCGGATTTAAGTACTTGAGTGTGATAAGAAATAGAAACTCTTGCACTTTGAAAGAAGCAAATGATAAATGTAGCGAAAAAAACCATTAATTATCATGAGAATTTATTGATAGCATTGATGATAATAATAAACATTAATGATAATAATATAAAATCTTTACTTATTTATAAAGCGCTACGATGTGTCCATATTGCGCTAAATAAAATGAAACAGAAAACAAAAACTTACATATAGAAATTAATAATTAAAGAGGATAAGATAATCCTTGTACATACAGGGGTCGATCTAGACACAAAGTTGACTGGTTCCAAATGGTCACAGACCAATGAGGGGGGGAGGGTTGGGGGGTAACGGGGCATACAGGAAATTTTTGAAAATCATGTGTTTAAAACATGCAATTTGCAGAATTTTTGGGAATGCATTTGGCATTTTAGGGATGTATATAGTCAGATAATAAATTCAAGGTTTACTGGTGTTGTATTAAACTTAGGGTCATTTAAAACCGAGTGACTTCATTTATCGAATAGTCAAATAAAAAAAATTTTCTTACCTAATTCAACCAAATTTGTGTTCTTGAAAGTGTGGCGAGGCAAGTACCAGTTGTTCTTTTCAAATACCCCTTGGCAATATCCAAATGGTGTGATAGCAATATATATAAAAAACAACCTCCCTCACAGTAACTCGTAATAATTGACTCCATGACCTCTTGATTCTAAGCAGTTTTATGGTGCATTATCTCATCTAGTTGCTGATCTATTGGCATTGCTCCTCTTTGCATGTTTCTCCTAGATTCAGCCGTTAGAGGCACCGAAAAATGTACTGGGCAATTTTGCTTGTGTGGTATCATATGCTAATGTCGAAAGTACAAGAGGTGATTTAACCAGCCTTTTTTCCTTACTAAAATAAAGGCCGAAAATCTTTCCAAATAAAACACAGGGCAAACAAAAATGCCAGTAATATACCTAGAATACACTGCCCAGGGGTGATGTTAAAAAATATATATGTATTTCACTTACCAAGATGACCACTTACCATTGGCACAGAAAATTTGAAAGAGCTATCGTCTGGTTGCCAGAATTTCACCATTCCAACTTCTCAGGGATCTGAATTTGATCAAATTCTACAACATAATCAAAAGGATAACAGTCCTCCTTTCGGCAGACAGGATCTACATGAGAAACGGCTGCAATTTGTGAAGCAATGCTTTGATTTTCAAGATTTCGGTTCTAGAGATGTGTACAAGAGATCGCAAGCAGAGAGGCATCTTTCTCAGGGGTAATATTAGGATTTTATTGTCAACTGATTCCAAACACACATTATAGCAACCAATCAAAACAAAGCTTGAGTGATTTCACATGGAATGTAACCAATCGGTGAAGAGTTTTAGTGATTCCAGAACACGCACATAATTTTTATACACGTGCAGAATTTCTATTTGCATCCCCTCCCCCAAACTAGATTTATTACTCACCATAAGGACCTACACCTACAGGGTGGCATTTTAAGCACCTTTTTTCATAAGAATCTTATCAGCCTGATGGGGAAAAATAGGTTCATATTTGAAAGATCACTTAAAGGTTTTGACAAAATTCTGATTTATTGCTGATAACAAGAAAGAAAAGGTACTTTTCATATTGCACACTACTGCACACAAGTGGCCGCTCAATTTGCTTGAAAATTCTTGCTCAAAAATTATCTGGTATGTGTGCGCATAGAGTTTTTAGCCCTTCCCTGCAAACTTCGATTCATTGTTTAGACCATGAGATCAATGCGAGATAGCTTTGGGTGTCATAATCATAAGTTTTACTTAAAAATTTTGTGTACATGTATGATGTACATACACCTGCCCCAAAAGTTGGATTAACTGTAGGGTCTTGCGCACAGTGTTGCACAAGCCTGGCTCAACAAGGAATTTCTCGACATTTCCTTTTAGATTTAGTGCTATTTTTAAGTATTGCGTTATACGTATCCGGAATTTGGGATATAAAAGTTTGATTATCGTAGTTTTTAAAAATAGTCAACTATTTTTCTAACCTAATAGAAAACCTTGATATTTTGTTGTCGAAGTATGGACGTTATGTAGTTATCAACAACTGCTGCGTAACATTTGAACGCTACAAATGTGTTTTGCCTTTTTTGCCTAGTTTTGCCCTATCTCGCATGTTTTTGCCCTTGCCCTATCTGGCGCTTTTTTTGCCTTTTTTTTGCCCTATCACGCGCCTCACTAGAATCCTGCTATAAAAAAATCAAAATTTAATCCAGCGTCGGAAAATTCAGATTATGGGACCTCTATCATTGAGCAATTTAGGCTTCTAAAATTATTTTCGTATGTATATTTCTCCATGCTTTTAAGTTTGCAATATTCAAACTCGAACGGAGCGGATTCTTGTCTTGCATAAGAAGATGAGAAGCAAGAACTGAAAGTAGACAAATACCCGAGGAGTTTAATTATATCAACAGGCTGCCAGCAGCCATTCCTTTCTTCTGAAATTACGTCTAGAAAAGTATATAATATATTATTCGCACTTGTTTTAGATTTCGCTAATATTCGGGATAAAAAGCACAATGAAAATGCAGGAAGAGCGCGATGGCAAAATAAGGCAAAAAGGGCAAAAAAAGGCAAAAAAGGCGCGATGAGCAAAAAGGGCAAAAAGCAAAAGGGCAAAAAAAAAGGTGCGATAAGGCAAAAAGGGTAAAAAAAGGTGCGACGTAATTCGACGTTTTGTTTTCTATTGTCGAAAAAAATTCTAATGCTGCTTATCGCTCCCGTCTGTTCACATTTCTTTTCCACTTTCTATAAAAAGGACAGCATCTTAAATAGAATTTCAAGTGCATTCCATTTATGACATTGATCAAAAGAAAAAAGTTTCTTTTTAATTAGCAAAAAGAACAATGTTCATAAAAAATGGGCTTTGAAACGGCCCGTTTTTATGGCACTGTTTTTATTTTGATATATTTTTTAATGTTTTTGAAATTGTTAACTTTGGATTTGAGATGCACATTAGACAAACGTTATCCAAATAAAATAAAGTGTGTAGCTTTCTTGAGATCAAAGTTATAATCATAAACCTAGCGTTAGAATTTTTGTTACGCTCTGATGTGCAACACCGTGCGCAAGGCCATATGCTATTCTCAAATGAGAAATTTGGCCAAGGTCGCGTAACAAAAATTTCAGCTGTAAAGAACACCTCTTTTATTTTAAGTTATATCAAGTGTTAGCCCTTTGTTGGAGCTAAAGAGTCCTTGACTAAGGGCTACCAAGAGTTTTTCCCTGGCTTCTTTAAAACTTGAAAAAAGTCAAATCCAGCATCAACCCATGTTATATTTTGGCATATAAATACATTGTACATGTGCCAGGGCCTTGCAAGCCACTTGGGGGTGCTTTCTCACTACCTACAAGAAGCGAAAATTCTCCCAGAATCGTACAATACATGCTTTCAATGATATGTTGTGACGGGCAGTACTCTCAGTTTTCATTACAAATTTGTAAGCCTTAAGTAACCTCTACTTGGGGGGACTTGGACAGTGATGGAAGTTAATGAAACCAAAACTGCAAAAGATAAAAAAGCGAGAAGCCACACTTTAGGGGATAATGGTTTTCAATGACAATGAATGGAAAGTGAAAGTTCAAGCAGAAGGCGCATCACATATTATCTATTTTGTAGAGGGTCTGGGGTCTCCCCAGAAAAAAAATTGAAATTCCAGACTTTTAGGAGGTTTGGAAATTGATCAGAATACCTGTCTAAAACCTGCTTCAAAATTTGAGGCACTCCCCAAAATCAACGCTCAAAATAACCAACCCTCCCCCCAAACATAGCAGCCTCCCCCCCCCCGCCCCCCTTAAATAATGACCCTTCCCTTAAGATTTTCTATAACTTAATCTGTCATACAAATGAAACTGTACAATGCAGTATGTGTCATATTTTCACACCAGGCAGATTGAACTGAATATATTTTAGTGGTTTTATTATAGGCTTATTTCCTCTTTAAGTTTTATTTAGTCGTGTTTGAATACAAGTCATCCCTTTTTTAGGGATGACATTTCACTGTTTATGCATACGTTGCATATAGTACTGCCCATCGGCTTATTGACATATGCCAACTGTCTAGACGTTGCTCGGTTATAATGTTGTAATTGCATATTTCTACTTAACTTTCATTTTTCTTTATGTAGTTAAAACTGCAGAAAATATTGCATTGTTTAATTGTTTTATTTTAAAAAGATGATGTTTGTTATTGATGTCTATTTTGAAGCCTTATTTAATTTTCAACAAACCATTAATTATTCAATAGCCATAATTTGACAATTGGGTGAAAAGATTAGATTAGGCACAAATCTCTTTTTGGGCAATTTTTTTAAACAATGGTTGCTTTTAAAAAGCTTGTATTTATCAGTCCTAACCTTGATATATTTTTTTTAATGTAAAGTGCCTAGAAAATGTTTAGTGGATTTATTACAAAAATAAGCTCTTTTGATAGAGTGCATTGTCTTCTTCGTCAAATTCAAAGCTATACAAAATTTAAAAGCTTTCCAGTGGTATTTTGCTTATTGTATATCACTCTATATCAGTTTATTTTAGCAATCATTTGATAAATCTAATGTAATGGATTTTGATATTCTCCTCTTGAATCTCACAGTGCCATACCAACATGTCCACCATAGACCAGCAAAGTGTTCCAGTCGACATGGAGAAAGTAAAGGATCATTGCCCAGCCTTCAAGCAAGGCTGTCCTTACAGCAAGCTAACAGAGAACATATTTATGGAGGAGTTGAGAAAGTGCCCTGCATTTAAGGAGGGATGCCCATTCAAAGATGCCAAAAGCATTCATGATGTCCAGGAAGAGCTGGCCAAGATGCCGGAGGCCAAACACCACGAAGGTGCCTCTCACGAGCAGCTGCTGCACATGCTTCAGGCAGTCCATGAGGCATCCAAGACTCTTGAAAAGGACATGGGGGAGTGCCCGGTGTTCAAGCCTGTCTCTGGAGGGTGCCCATTCAAGGCAGCCAGCGAAGGGGGAAAGCCTCTTGTGGAACCCCCAGCAGCAGTACTTTCAACTGCTGACCTGGTTAAACTGAAGGAGTTGTGCCCAGCGTTCAAGGAAGGCTGCCCATTCGCAAAGATGGACAACAAAGAGCTGCTTGAACAGATCCAGAGGTGTCCAGAGTTCAAAGAGGGTTGTGCTTTTAAAAAGGCACACAGCATGGAAGAGATCTATTATAAATTGCAGGAAATGCCAGAAACTGGAGAATCCTGCCATCATCGAGATGTGCTCATCCAGACCATGAAAATCATCCATGGAATTGACCATGCCAAGGCCCAAGAGTGCCCTATACTTAACAAGCTGGGCTGTCCTTTTAAGGGGGTGGAGTCTCACGGGAAACCACTTATTGAACCAGTTGAAGATGTCCTTCCAGAGTCACAGACCAACGATACCACTGCACCCGAAGATCTTAAGCTAGTTGATCTTACGAATCTGAGGGAGAAATGTCCAGCATTTGACATGGGCTGTCCATTCTCTGAAATCGGACAAAAGAGTTTAGCCGAGGAAATCAAGAAGTGCCCAGAGTTCAAGTCCGGTTGTCCTTTCAAGGGCATGGAGAGCATGGCTGAGGTGTACGAGAAGTTGTCCCAACTTCCTGCATTCTCCCCAGAAAATCCACACGGCAGTAAGCTTCTTGAGACCCTTATGGAGGTGCACAAAGTCTCAAAGGAGATCAAGGAAGAGATGGGAGAATGCCCTGTGTTTGCCACTGATGATGGTTGCCCTTTCAAGACCATCTGTAGTGATGGCAGACCTCTGGTGGAAAAGCTGGAGTTCCACAGGTGGACTGAAGTGTTCCAAAACTCCCTTCAGGAGGAATTGGATTCTGTGGCAAGGCAGATCACTGAGAAAGACCAAACAATTCAGCTGTCAAAAGAGCTGAAAAAAGGCACCAAAGTTGTCCATCGAGCTGCAGAGAATGTCCACTTTGTGAAGGAATTTGCAAGAGGAAGAATTGAAAGCTACTGGTACCGTGTTTTATTGGCTGATTTGTACTATGTGTACAGGTAAGCACGTCTGTCTGACCCTCTGCCTGATTCCTTTCTGACTCGCTCTTATTTTCGTGCTGTGCCTGATAACCCGAATTTTTCTTTCTTTTTTTTTTTTTTTCAGCGTTCTGGAAGAAGAGAGCAGAAAGCACAAAGATCACCCATGCTTTGGGCCAATCCACTTTCCTGAGAAGCTTGAAAGGACAGAAAGCATCAAAGAGGACCTTGCATTCTATTATGGCGAGGACTGGGAGGAACAGATCAAGCTGTCTGATGCCACAAAAGAGTATGTCGACAGGCTGAAGGCGATCAGTGCTGAAGACCCCCGACTTCTTATCCCTCACCACTACACCCGCTACCTGGGCGACCTTTCAGGAGGTGCCATCCTGAAGAAAATGGCAGTCAAGGCCATGAAACTCCCTGAGACGGGAGAGGGTGTGAAATTCTTCACGTTTGACAAAGTGGCCAATGCCAAGGAGTTCAAGAACCACTACCGCTCACGGTTAGACAAGCTGGACATCAGCAAAGACGTTTCTGACAAGCTGGTGCAAGAAGCCAACCTGGCATTTATGTTAAACATCAAGGTCTTCAAGGAAATTGACGCCATGACAGGGTACGGCGTAGATGACACGCCCATTACCAAGGAGCCGCAGCTCCCCTCGGGACACGCCAACACGGACGCTGACGTAAACAAGTGCCCATTTGCGTCCATCGCGCAGAAAGCAAGGAAGGAAGCAGAGGAAGAGGCAAAAAAGGCAGCCGAGAAGAAGATGGCGTCAGAGAAAAAGAGTTCTCCGTCCCAGAAACAAGCGAGCCCCATATCCACCCCATTGTTGTTAGCTCTCATTATTGCTGGTATTGCTGTGGTGGCTGGATTGATGCTATTGAATCGCTGATCTGTGCAAGAGGAAAGGGCTAAATGCAGGATTCTCATAGACCATAGGACGTCTTGAATAATTTAGAATCTGCTAACAGACCGTTTTTCGCGATGTTACGCGCGCTTCCAAAATGCCACAGACTGGCGGGCCATAGCTGATCCAAAATGATACGGACAAAGAGGAATTTAAGCGCAAAAACTATGCATAAGAAGAACTCTGGCAGCTTTTTCTATAGCTATGTCTATAAACTCCACTTTGCCCGCCACTTTAGATCACTTGTGGCCCGCCAGTCTCTCCCATTTTGGATACGCGCGCAACATTGTGAGAACGGAGTATTAGTGTAAAGATTTAACAAAGCGCTGATCTGCTCCAATGAAATGGACTAAGGGCAGGATTCTCATAGACCAAAGGACGTCTTAAATTACTTAGACACTGGAAACTGAAAATTATGGTTAAAATTTAACGAGCCGTAGCAGTTTAATTTCGCGAGAAACACTAATTCGCTCTGATGATTCATGTTTCATCGCATGGAAGTTGTTTGAAGCTTCCACTAATGGGTGACAGTGTTATTTCACTTTGTAGGTTAAGGTGTAGTTTGAGAATGAACCTAAAAGTTCATCGTTGCCAGATTCTTGGTATTTGTAGCATAGCCTTAGGGGACTAGATTCCAAAGATTGCTGTGATTTCCGAATCCTGAACAGTAACGAGAAATTATTACTTAAAGAGTTTTTGTAGACAGATTATATTTTATAGCTAAATTAAGGATTTCTTAAAGATAAATATTGAAGATACTAATATAAGAAATGAATTTTAAATAACTGAATGAATATCATTTGCGTGTTTTGATGCGACGCGGTGGGGAGGGGCGAGGAGGAGAATTAGGTTCGCTAAGAAGGCAAATTTAATCCCTAACTTATTGTGACGAGAACCTAGGCAAGAATGTATCTCCAACTTGCTCTACTACCACCCATCCATTACGAGGTATAGGGATATGAGGGAACAGTGCCCATTATGGATATAAGGGAACAGGGCCCATTATGAGATAAGTCCATTAGGGGAACAAGGCCAATTATGAGAGGATCCCATTAGGGATAAAAGGGAACAGGGCCCATTATGAGAGGAGTCCATTAGGGATAAAAGGAAACAAGGCCCATTATGAGAGGACCCCATTAGGGATATAAGGGAACAGGGCCCATTATGAGAGGAGTCCATTAGAGATATAAGGGAACAAGGCCCATTATGAGAGGAGTCCATTAGGGATAATAGGAAACAAGGCCCTTTATGAGAGAAGACCATTAGGGATATAAGGGAACAAGGCCCATTATGAGAGGAGTCCATTAGGGATATAAGGGAACAAGGCCCATTATGAGAGGAGTCTATTAGGGATAAAAGGGAACAAGGCCCATTATGAGAGGACCCCATTAGGGATATAAGGGAACAGGGCCCATTATGAGAGGAGTCCATTAGAGATATAAGGGAACAAGGCCCATTATGAGAGGAGTCCAGTAGGGATAATAGGAAACAAGGCCCTTTATGTGAGAAGTCCATTAGGGATATAAGGGAACAAGGCCCATTATGAGAGAAGTCCATTAGGGATATAAGGGAACAAGGCCCATTATGAGAGGAGTCTATTAGGGATAAAAGGGAACAAGGCCCATTATGAGAGGAGTCCATTAGGGATATAAGGGAACAAGGCCCATTATGAGAGGACCCCATTAGGGATATAAGGGAACAGGGCCCATTATGAGAGGAGTCCATTAGAGATATAAGGGAACAAGGCCCATTATGAGAGAAGTCCATTAGGGATACAAGGGAACAAGGCCCATTATGAGAGAAGTCCATTAGGGATATAAGGGAACAAGGCCCATTATGAGAGAAGTCCATTAGGGATATAAGGGAACAAGGCCCATTATGAGAGGAGTCCATTAGGGATACAAGGGAACAAGGCCCATTATGAGAGGAGTCTATTAGGGATTAAAGGGAACAAGACCCATTATGAGAGAAGTCCATTAGGGATATAAGGGAACAAGGCCCATTATGAGAGGAGTCTATTAGGGATTAAAGGGAACAAGACCCATTATGAGAGGAGTCTATTAGGGATTAAAGGGAACAAGACCCATTATGAGAGGACCCCATTAGGGATATAAGGGAACAGGGCCCATTATGAGAGGAGTCCATTAGAGATATAAGGGAACAAGGCCCATTATGAGAGGAGTCCAGTAGGGATAATAGGAAACAAGGCCCTTTATGTGAGAAGTCCATTAGGGATATAAGGGAACAAGGCCCATTATGAGAGAAGTCCATTAGGGATATAAGGGAACAAGGCCCATTATGAGAGGAGTCCATTAGGGATACAAGGGAACAAGGCCCATTATGAGAGAAGTCCATTAGGGATACAAGGGAACAAGGCCCATTATGAGAGGAGTCTATTTGGGATTAAAGGGAACAAGACCCATTATGAGAGGAGTCTATTAGGGATAAAAGGGAACAAGGCCCATTATGAGAGGAATCTATTAGGGATTAAAGGGAACAAGGCCCATTATGAGAGGAGTCTATTAGGGATTAAAGGGAACAAGGCCCATTATGAGAGGAGTCTATTAGGGATAAAAGGGAACAAGGCCCATTATGAGAGGAGTCTATTAGGGATAAAAGGGAACAAGGCCCATTATGAGAGAAGTCCATTAGGGATATAAGGGAACAAGGCCCATTATGAGAGAAGTCCATTAGGGATATAAGGGAACAAGGCCCATTATGAGAGGAGTCCATTAGGAATAAAAGGGAACAGGGCCCATTATGAGAGAAGTCCATTAGGGATATAAGGGAACAGGGCCCATTATGAGAGAAGTCCATTAGGGATATAAGGGAACAGGGCCCATTATGAGAGAAGTCCATTAGGGATATAAGGGAACAGGGCCCATTATGAGAGAAGTCCATTAGGGATACAAGGGAACAGGGCCCATTATGAGAGAAGTCCATTAGGGATATAAGGGAACAGGGCCCATTATGAGAGAAGTCCATTAGGGATATAAGGGAACAGGGCCCATTATGAGAGAAGTCCATTAGGGATACAAGGGAACAGGGCCCATTATGAGAGAAGTCCATTAGGGATATAAGGGAACAAGACCAATTATGAGAGAAGTCCATTAGGGATATAAGGGAACAAGGCCCATTATGAGAGGAGTCTATTAGGGATAAAAGGGAACAAGGCCCATTATGAGAGGAGTCTATTAGGGATTAAAGGGAACAAGGCCCATTATGAGAGGAGTCTATTAGGGATTAAAGGGAACAAGACCCATTATGAGAGGACCCCATTAGGGATATAAGGGAACAAGGCCCATTATGAGAGGAGTCCATTAGGGATATAAGGGAACAAGGCCCATTATGAGAGGAGTCTATTAGGGATAAAAGGGAACAAGGCCCATTATGAGAGGACCCCATTAGGGATATAAGGGAACAGGGCCCATTATGAGAGGAGTCCATTAGAGATATAAGGGAACAAGGCCTATTATGAGAGGAGTCCATTAGGGATAATAGGAAACAAGGCCCATTATGAGAGAAGTCCATTAGGGATACAAGGGAACAGGGCCCATTATGAGAGAAGTCCATTAGGGATATAAGGGAACAGGGCCCATTATGAGAGAAGTCCATTAGGGATATAAGGGAACAGGGCCCATTATGAGAGAAGTCCATTAGGGATATAAGGGAACAGGGCCCATTATGAGAGAAGTCCATTAGGGATACAAGGGAACAGTGCCCATTATGAGAGAAGTCCATTAGGGATATAAGGGAACAAGACCCATTATGAGAGAAGTCCATTAGGGATATAAGGGAACAAGGCCCATTATGAGAGGAGTCTATTAGGGATAAAAGGGAACAAGGCCCATTATGAGAGGAGTCTATTAGGGATATAAGGGAACAAGACCCATTATGAGAGAAGTCCATTAGGGATATAAGGGAACAAGGCCCATTATGAGAGGAGTCCATTAGGGATATAAGGGAACAAGGCCCATTATGAGAGGAGTCTATTAGGGATAAAAGGGAACAAGGCCCATTATGAGAGGACCCCATTAGGGATATAAGGGAACAGGGCCCATTATGAGAGGAGTCCATTAGAGATATAAGGGAACAAGGCCCATTATGAGAGGAGTCCATTAGGGATAATAGGAAACAAGGCCCTTTATGAGAGAAGTCCATTAGGGATATAAGGGAACAAGGCCCATTATGAGAGAAGTCCATTAGGGATATAAGGGAACAAGGCCCATTATGAGAGGAGTCCATTAGGGATATAAGGGAACAAGGCCCATTATGAGAGAAGTCCATTAGGGATATAAGGGAACAAGGCCCATTATGAGAGGAGTCTATTAGGGATAAAAGGGAACAAGGCCCATTATGAGAGGAGTCTATTAGGGATTAAAGGGAACAAGGCCCATTATGAGAGGAGTCTATTAGGGATTAAAGGGAACAAGGCCCATTATGAGAGGACCCCATTAGGGATATAAGGGAACAAGGCCCATTATGAGAGGAATCTATTAGGGATTAAAGGGAACAAGGCCCATTATGAGAGGAGTCTATTAGGGATAAAAGGGAACAAGGCCCATTATGAGAGGAGTCTATTTGGGATAAAAGGGAACAAGGCCAATTATGAGAGGACCCTATTAGGGATAAAAGGGAACAAGACCCATTATGAGAGAAGTCCATTAGGGATATAAGGGAACAAGGCCCATTATGAGAGAAGTCCATTAGGGATATAAGGGAACAAGGCCCATTATGAGAGGAGTCCATTAGGGATATAAGGGAACAAGGCCCATTATGAGAGGACCCCATTAGGGATATAAGGGAACAAGGCCCATTATGAGAGGACCCCATTAGGGATATAAGGGAACAGGGCCCATTATGAGAGGGGTCCATTAGGGATATAAGGGAACAAGGCCCATTATGAGAGGAGTCTATTAGGGATTAAAGGGAACAAGGCCCATTATGAGAGAAGTCCATTAGGGATATAAGGGAACAAGGCCCATTATGAGAGGAGTCTATTTGGGATAAAAGGGAACAAGGCCCATTATGAGAGGAATCTATTAGGGATATAAGGGAACAAGACCCATTATGAGAGGAGTCCATTAGGGATATAAGGGAACAAGGCCCATTATGAGAGAAGTCTATTAGGGATTAAAGGGAACAAGGCCCATTATGAGAGGAGTCTATTTGGGATAAAAGGGAACAAGGCCCATTATGAGAGGAATCTATTAGGGATATAAGGGAACAAGACCCATTATGAGAGGACCCCATTAGGGATATAAGGGAACAAGACCCATTATGAGAGAAGTCCATTAGGGATATAAGGGAACAAGACCCATTATGAGAGGAGTCCATTAGGGATATAAGGGAACAAGACCCATTATGAGAGGAGTCCATTAGGGATATAAGGGAACAAGGCCCATTATGAGAGAAGTCTATTAGGGATTAAAGGGAACAAGGCCCATTATGAGAGAAGTCTATTTGGGATAAAAGGGAACAAGGCCAATTATGAGAGGACCCCATTAGGGATAAAAGGGAACAAGACCCATTATGAGAGGAATCTATTAGGGATATAAGGGAACAGGGCCCATTATGAGAGGAGTCTATTAGGGATAAAAGGGAACAAGGCCCATTATGAGAGGAGTCCATTAGGGATAAAAGGGAACAAGACCCATTATGAGAGGAGTCCATTAGGGATATAAGGGAACAGGGCCCATTATGAGAGGAGTCTATTAGGGATAAAAGGGAACAAGGCCCATTATGAGAGGAGTCCATTAGGGATATAAGGGAACAAGACCCATTATGAGAGAAGTCCATTAGGGATATAAGGGAACAAGGCCCATTATGAGAGGAGTCCATTAGGGATATAAGGTAACAGGGCCCATTATGAGAGGAGTCCATTAGGGATAAAAGGGAACAGGGCCCATTATGAGAGGAGTCCATTAGGGATATAAGGGAACAGGGCCCATTATGAGAGGACCCCATTAGGGATAAAAGGGAACAAGACCCATTATGAGAGGAGTCTATTAGGGATAAAAGGGAACAGGGCCCATTATGAGAGGACCCCATTAGGGATATAAGGAAACAAGACCCATTATGAGAGGACCCCATTAGGGATAAAAGGGAACAAGACCCATTATGAGAGGAGTCTATTAGGGATAAAAGGGAACAAGGCCCATTATGAGAGGAATCTATTAGGGATTAAAGGGAACAAGGCCCATTATGAGAGGAGTCTATTAGGGATAAAAGGGAACAAGGCCCATTATGAGAGGAGTCTATTTGGGATAAAAGGGAACAAGACCCATTATGAGAGGAATCTATTAGGGATATAAGGGAACAAGGCCCATTATGTGAGGAGTCTATTAGGGATATAAGGGAACAAGACCCATTATGAGAGGAGTCCATTAGGGATAAAAGGGAACAAGGCCCATTATGAGAGGAGTCCATTAGGGATATAAGGGAACAGGGCCCATTATGTGAGGAGTCTATTAGGGATATAAGGGAACAAGACCCATTATGAGAGGAGTCCATTAGGGATAAAAGGGAACAAGGCCCATTATGAGAGGAGTCCATTAGGGATATAAGGGAACAGGGCCCATTATGTGAGGAGTCTATTAGGGATAAAAGGGAACAAGACCCATTATGAGAGGAGTCTATTAGGGATAAAAGGGAACAAGGCCCATTATGAGAGGAATCTATTAGGGATATAAGGGAACAGGGCCCATTATGTGAGGAGTCTATTAGGGATATAAGGGAACAAGACCCATTATGAGAGGAGTCTATTAGGGATAAAAGGGAACAAGGCCCATTATGAGAGGAATCTATTAGGGATTAAAGGGAACAAGGCCCATTATGAGAGGAATCTATTAGGGATAAAAGGGAACAAGGCCCATTATGAGAGGAATCTATTAGGGATATAAGGGAACAAGGCCCATTATGAGAGGAGTCTATTAGGGATAAAAGGGAACAAGGCCCATTATGAGAGGAGTCTATTTGGGATAAAAGGGAACAAGGCCAATTATGAGAGGACCCCATTAGGGATTAAAGGGAACAAGGCCCATTATGAGAGGAGTCCATTAGGGATATAAGGGAACAAGGCCCATTATGAGAGGAGTCCATTAGGGATAAAAGGGAACAGGGCCCATTATGAGAGGAGTCCATTAGGGATAAAAGGGAACAGGGCCCATTATGAGAGGAGTCCATTAGGGATATAAGGGAACAAGGCCCATTATGAGAGAAGTCCATTAGGGATATAAGGGAACAAGGCCCATTATGAGAGGAGTCCATTAGGGATATAAGGTAACAGGGCCCATAATGAGAGAAGTCCATTAGGGATATAAGGGAACAAGGCCCATTATGAGAGGAGTCCATTAGGGATATAAGGGAACAGGGCCCATAATGAGAGAAGTCCATTAGGGATATAAGGGAACAAGGCCCATTATGAGAGAAGTCCATTAGGGATAAAAGGGAACAAGGCCCATTACGAGAGAACGTCAGGCCCGTACCCAGGATTTTTCTAGGGTGGGGGGGTGCGAAATCAAAAAAAGTGGACCTAATTTTTCTGGGGGAGGGGGAGGAAGTTTTCTGATAAAAATCTGACCACCCCCGACAGAACAAAAAGGGTTTTTTTAATTTTATGCAGTATTTTCACGGGACGTTTATTGTCGGATTTGGCTACAAATAAAGTCTGACTTATGGATTAATGACATACCAAAGTGATCTAGCTTATGCTTTATAGTTTTGTCTACGAATAGCACGTCTATTGAGAACCGAAAGTGGACTTTCGGCCGTTTTGGGGTACGGGTCTTGACTTCATTAGGGATAGGGATATAAGGGAACAAGGCCATTATGAGTGGAGTCCATTAGGGATGTAAGGGAAAGAGTCCCATTATGAGAGGAGTCTATTTGGGTTATAAGGGAACAAGGCCCATTATGAGAGGAGTCCATTAGGCATATAAGGGAACAACGCCCATTATGAGAGGAGTCCATTAGGGAAACAGGTATGAGAGGAGTCCATTAGGGGAACAAGGCCAATTATGGGAAAGGAGTCCATCAGAATGTGTGCAAGACGAGAAGAGGGGAGAGATGAATAAGATCATGGGGCGGACATTGTAGTGCTACGTTTAATCCTGTAGTTTTATTTAGATGTGATTATATAATTTATTGTTTATTGTCTATTGGTTTTATACTATTTCTTTCACGTGTCTCAATTTAATACACAATTTTGGCGAATTTTCTTTTAAATGTTGCTACGTTTTTCCCCCATGATTCTGCGATGGCTTGCTCTATTTACAGAGAATGCTATCATTGTCAATTTAAGGTTGAAAACTCCTCTCCAGATTATGGCAAGTGAATCAAGGCTCTCTTCATTCTGAAATGGAATAGATGATGTTTTTTTAGTACTGGAAACCTGCAAAAAATTAGGAAGATATAAAGGGCTATAAAGTCAAGAGGCAAGATACAAATCAAATATTGAAACAGAAAAAAAAGAAAAGAAAAGAAGTCGAAAAAATAAGGGAGAGATCCTCTTTTTCACATTGAATATCTTGTCATTTTAAAATTACCATCATTTCATGTGCTATCCCATGCTGCGCATATAAAATGGAGCCGTTTTTATCGTTGGATGGATTTGACTTCAGAACTATGCAATCGGATTTATTTACTTACTGGGACGAGCATCTAATTTTTATTCACTCTTTTTTTATAAGAACCTTTTTATAAGAACATCATCAAGCCTGAGATTTCACCAAATTTTTAGGACATGCTAGGAACATGCCGAGGCTCATATAACAGAAAATTATTCTTTGTGCTGATGCAATCTAAAATGCAGAATCAAATTGTGCTTATTATTGCTATTAATCATAAGTGTAATTCTTCCTAATAATTCATTGGGTATTATATTCTTATATACACTAAAATTTAAGAACATCTTTAAGAACATATTCAGCCTTAAAATGTCCCAAAAATAAAAACGGCCCAGCCTAAACTGAAAATTAGACGTTCTTATAAAAAAAGAGTGTATATTCTATCAAGACTTCAAAACAAAGTTCACATAATTTGGCACAGAGTCTAAAAAATGTCGATCAACCATTCTTTTGTTAACTGGTTATTGTTTACTCTTTTGAAATACAACGGCTATTCATAAAAAAATCTAAATAACCAATCCAGATTGAAGTCGATGTGATTTTAAACGCTTCAGTCAGCCGTAGATTTGAACTCACGGACTTAACGTTGATCGTAACTCGCCGTAGATCGTAACTCGCCATAGATCGTAACTCGCCGTAGATCTGAACTCACCGTAGATCTAAGCTCGCTGTAGATCGTAACTTACCGTAGATATAACTGACCGTAGTTCCTAACTCGCTGTAGATCTGAGCTCTCCGTAGATCTGAATTCAACGTAGATCGTAACTCACTGTAGATCGTAACTCACCGTAGATCGTAACTCACCGTAGATCGTAACTCGCCGTAGATCGTAACTCACCGTAGATCGTAACTCGCCGTAGATCGTAACTCACCGTAGATCATAAGTCACCATAGATCTGATCTGTCACCGTAGATCATAACTTACCGTAGATCTGATCTGTCACCGTAGATCATAACTTACCGTAGATCTGATCTGTCACTGTAGATCGTAACTCACCGTAGATCTCAACTCACTGCAGATCGTTGCTCACCGTAGATTGCAACTCACCGTAGATCGTAACTCGCCGTAGATCGTAACTCACCGTAGATCGTTACTCACCGTAGATCGTTACTCACCGTAGATCGTAACTCACCGTAGATCGTTACTCACCGTAGATCGTTACTCACCGTAGATTGCAACTCACCGTAGATCGTATGTCGCCGTAGATCGTAACTCACCGTAGATCGTTACTCACCGTAGATCGTGTAGGCGTAAATGGAGTTTGGTCCACCGGCACAGTCCGACTCTTTATCGTCCGGGCATGGACCTTTGTCATTGACGCATTCGTCCGACTTGCCATGCACTGCCACCGCATTTCCACCCCAGCAAGTAGCTGCGCAAATCAAAATAAGAATACAAATAAGGCAGAGCAAAAAACACTTTCTTGTAAACAATGACAATGACAATGACCATGACAATAACAATGATTCATTCTCCCCTGATATGACAATGACCATGACAATAACAATGACAATGATTCATTCTCCCCTGATAAGTCAATTAACCGTTACGCCTGCGGTAGTCCTTTAATATCAAAGTACGAAAATGTCACTTTGAATATTGATAAGAAGTGAACAATATACCATTATTGTGAATCCCAAAGCTATTGAAATTATTGAACTTGGCAGCACGAGCGCATGCGCAGACAAAGCTCGAAAACTCGTTCCACTTTTCCAGGTCCAGGATACTGCCATAAAAGTGCGGGCTGGCGGGATCAAGACGGTCCAACAGTTCGGTCTTGAAGGCGCGGTCATCACTTTTCTCGGCGAAGCAGCCTTCAGGTTTGTGCTTAATCTCGCACGGTGCCTCTGAAGGAAAGGGGAATATATCAGTCCAGACCGTACTGTTTTATTTCCTGTGTCAGGTCTGGAAGCAGGGTTGAGTACCCACCTTGGAGCCGGTAGACGAAGTTAGCGTGGTTTTTTCCAGCACAGAACTTGTCGAATCCCTTGCAAGGTTTGAAGCAATGGTTTACGCACTGGTCCGATTTTCCATCCCTCCAGTATTGTACCTCACTGTCCGGTCCACTCCAGCACTCACCTGATAGCAGATGTCACGTGGTCAGTCACGCCACCACAGACACGTCACATGATCAGTCACAACACCACGGACACGTCACATGGTCGGTCACACCACCACAGACAAGGCACAGGTCGGTAACACCACCACAGACACGTCACATGATCAGTCACACCACCATAGACACGTCACATGAACAGTCACACCACCACAGACACGTCACATGATCAGTCACAACAACACAGACACGTCACATGGTCACCACGCCACCACAGACACGTCACATGAACAGTCACACCACCACAGACACGTCACATGATCAGTCACAACAACACAGACACGTCGCATGATCACCACGCCACAACAGACATGCCACATGATCACCACAGACACGTCACATGATCACCACGCCACCACAGACACGTCACATGATCACCACGCCACCACAGACACGTCACATTATCAGTCACAACACCACAGACATGTCACATGGTCGGTAACAACACCACAGACACGTCACATGATCACCACGCCACCCCAGACACGTCACATGATCACCACGCCACCACAGACACGTCACATGATCACCACGCCACCACAGACACGTCACATGATCACCACGCCACCACAGACACGTCACATGATCAGTCACACCACCATAGACACGAATGGGCATAGCCGACAATTATAAATGGCCATACCCCGGTTACAGACCAGAGCTTACCATAGAATTGAATGCCGAAGGTTCTGTATCCCTTAGCTTTGATGGCTTTCGCGCATCGACATACTTCATCAGGCATGTAAGCGTCCCAGTTCCTCCAGTCAATAGGGGTGCCAGTATAGATCGGTATAGATATATCTCGGTCTGTTTGGACGTACTCTGGAAATGGCCTAGCACCAGAATAATGATGATCCTTGAAGCAACCGACCCTTTCCACCCTACATGTTGGTCTCACTGCAAGAAAAGACGGCGCATTAGGATATCCCAGCAAATATGACACGACGCTTGACATCTAAGTGATCCAAAAGGAAATGGGGGCCTATTCGTGAAGGGGGACTCAAAAGTTGAGAACGCTCTTCTTATTTAGGGATTCTGGGGACAGGCCCCACCCAATAACTTTAAATTATTTAAGATCTGGAAAAAAAACTGCGAAAGGAATTGGTTAAAAGTCATTACCTATCTCATAAACAAAGTTTGTCCACTGCTCGCCTACACAGAACCGACTGAACTTGCCGCATTTCTGGTAATCATCCGTAATACACTTGTCGGATTCGCCATGCTTGTTGTATTTAACAGACGTTATGACATCGGGTCCACTCCAGCATTCGCCTGGAAATACAATCAATCATTTTATTAAAAAGAAACATATTTAATCGCATCTATAGCTATCAATCATTCAATCACATCTATAAAAATCAATTTTTAAATCACAACTATAACAATCAATTATTTCGACACAACTATAGCAACCAATCATTTAATCACATCTATAACAACCAATCATTCAATCACATCTATAGCAACCAATCATTCAATCAAATCTATAACAACCAATCATTCAATCACATCTATAACAACCAATCATTCAATCACATCTATAAGAACCAATTATTCAATCACATCTATAACAACCAATCATTCAATCACATCTATATCTTGTCGCCGCCCCGCCTTCCACCTCCGAAACCTGGATCATATAATGGAGTTTCCTCGTTGAAAAATAATGCTCTAAAATTATGTCAGTTATCTTAAAATAAATGACAATTTACGGGGTCAAAGAAGAGGATAAGTGGCTACCTTTTTTGTACAAACGAATTTCCATTCCATTTTCTCAGAAATGACTGCTATTATGTGATTAAATATTATAGAGGGCAAATGTTATGAAGATCAAACAACGGCGTTCTTACCGTAAAACTGAAGACTAAAGAAACTATAGCCCTTTGTTCGTGCTACTTTGGCGCAGCGACATGCGAAACCAGACAAGTAGTCATTCCAGTCGTGCCAGTCGATCAACTGGTTTCCATACACATTACTAGAGGTGTCTCGCTCGTTCAGTATTTGCTCGGACAGTGCGCGGTCGTGTTTCTTGTCCTTGTAACAGCCGATCGCTCTGAACTTCACGTTGCATCTATTGCATCGCCAATCGCCATTTGCGTGCCCCAGCCCTAAAGGAAATGGCACGTGCTATTAGGCCATTCGACCTATTTTCTGATTGGCTAATCGCGCTCGCGTGATTGACATGACTGATCTATAAAGGTTGGTTCTCACTACTAGGGCGCAAGTACAAGAGCAACGCAACACAAGTGAGAATCGGTCAAACAAAAGCGCAACACAAGTGAGAATTGGTCAAACACAAGCGCAACACAAGTGAGAATCGGTCAAACACGAGCACAACACAAGTGAGAATCGGTCAAACACAAGCACAACACAAGTGAGAATCGGTCAAACACAAGCACAACACAAGTGAGAATCGGTCAAACACAAGCGCAACACAAGTGAGAATTGGTCAAACACAAGCGCAACACAAGTGAGAATCGGTCAAACACAAGCACAACACAAGTGAGAATCGGTCAAACACAAGCGCAACAAAAGTGAGAATTGGTCAAACACAAGCGCAACACAAGTGAGAATCGGTCAAACACAAGCGCAACACAAGTGAGAATCGGTCAAACACAAGCGCAACACAAGTGAGAATCGGTCAAACACAAGCGCAACAAAAGTGAGAATCGGTCAAACACAAGCGCAACACAAGTGAGAATCGGTCAAACACAAGCGCAACACAAGTGAGAATCAGTCAAACACAAATGCGGTATCCAGTTGCGCGGTCCACTTTCTAACCCTTAATCTACCCAATTGCGCTAGCACTAGCCCTAAACCTTACTCTACCCCTAGTTGCCCTAGCCCCAACCCAATTGCGCTAGCACTAGCCCATAGTTGCGCTGACCCAATTGCGCTAGCACTAAACCTTACTCTACCCCTAGTTGCCCTAGCCCCAACCCAATTGCGCTAGCACTAGCCCATAGTTGCGCTGACCCAATTGCGCTAGCATTAGCCCTAAACCTTACTCTACCCCTAGTTGCCCTAGCCCCAACCCAATTGCGCTAGCACTAGCCCATAGTTGCGCTGACCCAATTGCGCTAGCCCTTAATCTAACCCGTTCTCGGCGTAGGTAGAGAATTGGTCAAACAAAAGCGCAATGCAATAAAACTTCAAGCATTTGCGACGCTGTAAGGACATCGATGTCAGGCCTCAAAGGGAGCGCAATTAACGCGTTATTTCAGCGAATGTGTTTCGTTGTCGTATATCACGTCAGTGTCATCATGGATTGATAATTACGCACTCCATAATGATTACTGCAGCAGAGTTTTCCCTTGTAGTTCAGAATTTTAGACAAGTTAAACAGTCGCCTTAGCCGGACTTTAGCGTACAAGGAGGCGGGTTGGGGGATAACGACCACAACTGGTGACTGTCTGACAAAGTGATCATAAAGCCACAACAGAAATGACCACTTGAAGAGGCTTTTATATTGTTCATGTTATTCTTAAAGAATGTTCTATTAGTATTGGCCCTTGAGATGTGGACACGGAAAATGCGTTATGCTTCACATGTTTGTTTGACTCCATATAAACACTTGCTCTTTCTCGTCGCCAGGTAGTGATAAGGCCGTATAGTTGGCAAAGGCACGCTTTTCAATTATTTATTGCCATTGCCATTGCCAATGCTTTACTTATATTTATATCCACAGTGAGTTGTCTCTAGAACATTTTTTGAAACTTATATATTTTTTCATTGTTTCGTAAATTCTGATTTTTACAAAGCCCGCAACGAACTTTTTCACTTGATTTGAGCTGGAAAATATTTCTACCTAGAATTATGAGTTTTAGTCGCCAGAGGCGTGACGCGATCATTCGGAACTTATGGCATCCTAAGCACTAACACTTGCATTGAAAATGCTTCTGATATGAGCTCTGCGAGTTAAGGGGCGTTTTTTAAACCACAAAACAACACAGCCTTGTAACAAATCATCGGTTTCAAGCGCCTGAAGCCATTGCCGTACGTTAATTTTTTAGGGTAGACAAATTTCCTTTGTCTGAGGTAAAACGAGCAACAAAATCGAGTTATGTTGGAAAAAGCATGACGACCTAGCTTCCTACATTCTCGTACTATTTTTCAACTTGGATGTTTGCCATCGAAAAAAAAGAATGATCGTTTCCTTTTGAAAAAAAAGTAATTCAAGTCAACAATAGATCGGTTTCTGCTTTTACTAGTTGCCAACTAATGCCACAAGAGAGATCTAGACAAAATCAAACAATTTTATTTATCTATGCATCATTCAAGCTAATATCCAAAGAATGTCGTACTCTTCCCCAAGAAAATAAGTCAGTGTGTTCGCTGATCGAATTTTTCGAAATGACAATGCTCGAGTCTCGCTCGAAATAAAATAGCGTTTGTGTGCTCACAAGCGTTGCCATCAAATCGCGTAAGAATGTGTCCATTTACCTTGTAGAAGAACCAGTACCAGTAAAGTCTTAAGTAAGACCATCCTATTGCACGGACTTTCCAAAACTTTCCCTTTTTTCTTAATGTGTGTCAGAACTAAACGCTGTCAGGAACTATTCTCGTTTAGGTCTCCTTGCACAAAACCAGCGTATTCATAGATTTATTTGACACATCTGCTACGCCCAACTGAACAGATTACTAATGCCTTTATTTATGAATAGTTGCCCTTCATTCTTAAACGTTCCAAATCACAAGAGAGAACAAGTTGATCCTTGCTCCTTAGAATAGTCTTGAAGACGCCCTCAAAAGTCTTCGAATGGCTCCCCAACTAGTCAAAAAGAGAAAATCGCAGTTACTTTTGAATTCGTCATTTCATTTTACATTCACAGAGGTGGCTTATTCTAGCATGAAATAGTTAGAATTCCTTGATAATTCAAAGTATTCAAAGGGGAGAGTTCTAGCACGAAATAGTTAGAATTCCTTGAGAGTTCAAAGTATTCAAAGGGGAGAGAGATAGAGGGAGAGAGAGAGGGAGAGAGAGAGAGAGAGAGAGAGAGAGAGAGAGAGAGAGAGAGAGAGAGAGAGAGAGAGAGAGAGAGAGAGAGAGAGAGAGAGAGAGAGAGAGAGAGAGAGAGAGAGAGAGAGAGAGAGAGAGAGAGAGAGAGAGAGAGAGAGAGAGAGAGGTGAGGGAATCCTTGATACGATTAACCAAAATATAGCTATTCTAGTAAAAAAAAAACCTATTGATACGATTCTGAATTTCTAGTAATAATTATAATCATAATAATAATAAAAATAATCTTTATTCTTACTAGAAAAAATACATTTCTAGGAGCGCTCTACTTTACACACTACTTTACAAGTACAGAAATACAAAAACAAACAACCTGCAGTTACAACTTTAAGGCTCACTCGCTAAGGCTAGATTATATCTGAGTGCAAGCCGATTAGCAAAGGCGTTGAGAAATCTATCAGTGTTAACACGGGGCTTGGTGAGCTTCTTATTACGAAGATTGTAGTTAGTTGATATAACAACAGGAGCAATATCCCTTAGAGGGTGGTTGCTGTTACCTTTGATTTTGTTGAAGATCTTCGTGTCCGTTTTCTGAAGTAGATCCATGATATTGACTTTATAAGAGATATACCTCCTTTTTTGCACCTATCTAAAAATCTCTGAATGGTGTTTAACTCTGAATGGCTAGCCGCATAAACTGCCAAGCCATAGGTTAGTTTAGGTACAACAATACTCATAAAAAGGTGATATACTTCTGCCTGTTGGTATCCTTCCTTTCTCAGGGATCTAATAACATATAGACAAGCATTTGCCTCCTTCAATTTTATGTTAATGTGAAGGGAAAATTTGGAATTAGTTTGTAGCGTTATTCCTAGTAGTTTGAGTTCATTCACTCTAGGAATATTACTTACAGGGGCTGGGTCGAATTTCGCCCCCTTCTTATAAAATACAATTTCATGGCATTCCTTGGGGTTACAGCTCGTCTTGTTTTTATCTGTCCATTTAAGAAAATGGTCTATTACATTAACTGAGCTATCTACATTATTGCTCACAGCCACCTGGATCGAGCAATCGTCCGCATACTTTGTGATCTGGATCCCCTCGTCTTGTATGTCAAGATCACTCAGAAACAAGGTCCGGAGACACTCCCTTGCGTGGTCCCTTGATTAACGATCTCCCAGTCTGTGGTGACTCCTTTGGTGCACACCCTCTGTAGTCGTCCCTCGAGGAAGCTCAAGTACCAGTTGATTATGTATTTGTTTAGTGGCCACGCCTTGAGCTTGTCAGCCAGGATCTTGTGCTTTACGCTGTCGAAGGCTTTTGAGAAATCCATCGAGAAAAGACGAACAGCAATGTTGCTCGAGTTGTCCAAAGCCTGAAGTTGGAAGTGCTGTATGCGCAGAAGGGCCTCCGTGCAGCTGCCCCCCGAACGATAAGCAAATTGGGCTGACTCTATGTGTCCCTCGACAGCAGATTTGTTGAAAACATTATACACCGTTCTTTCAAAGATCCGGGACACAACCAGGGTGATATTGATACCTCGAAAGTCAGAGTTCTCGAGCGGTACGTCAACTTTAGGGAGAGGACTTATGTTGGATCTTTTTCATTCCCTGGGCCATGTCTGCGTCCGTAGAGATTCCAAATTGCAGATACTATGGGAGTAAGAGCTTCCGCGTTTTCCTTCCACATCCAAAATGGCATGCCGTCCGGGCCAGAGGCTGTTTTCCTGCACGATGTTAGGGCTTTCCATGTTTGGACTTCCGTCAGTTGGGGAACATCATACTCATTGTCAATTGGTACAGGGGGAGGCTTGCTATACTCCTTTTCCCAACACAGATCCTTGAAATACTTGTTCAGCTCTTGCGCTTGTACGCTTAACTGACATGGAGAGTGACTTTTCCGTTGACTAAGGCAGTCCACCCTTCTCCACCACTTGGCCGATCCGATTACTTCTCCAGTGCTGAGATTGCGTCTATATCCGGACACCAAACTGCCAATTTTGTTTTCTCGGACGCGCTCTGCCTTGCCTCTGCATTGTAATCGCCGCTTCTTCCGTAGAAGCACTTTGACCAAAGGTGTTAGCCAAGGTGGGTCGCGTGAAGACATTGTGATGGATTTCAAAGGGAGGCATTCATCCATTAACAGGTGTAGGGTCGACTGGAAGGTGTTAGCGATATCATCAATGCTGGAAAGCTCCCTGAGAGGGGACCAGTCAAAATCAACAAGCCTTTTGTAAAGGGCGTCTTTGTGTTGTTGCCGACAGTCCCTAAAGGCCAGTTTGGTTCGAATGGGTTTTAACTTTTTCGCGGCCGGAACAATAAAACCCAAATGGTAAAAGTTTCTAAAGTAAAGTTTATAAAAGTCCAGTTACTTACTTACTTAAAAAAATACTATTTTGTTATTAAATAATACGAAAGGAAGGTGGCTTCTGTTCTTTCAAAGAATGAGGCCTGTTACGTGATTCCTTGAAAAAGGTTTAAAGGATTCGTTCCGTCATTCCGCGTTTTAGGATTTGGGCCAAATTTCGACATTCTGCCGTTCCGCCATTCCGCGTTATTAATTCCACCATTCCATTTTGTAAGATAGCCCTAGCCTCCCCCGCAGGTATCTCTTCCCATCGGAGAGAAAAAAGCGTTTCTTTTTTCGATGCCGGGTTCCTGTGGCGAATATTGGTTGAAACTAGACCCTGCGCGCAGGGTTGACTGGGATACCTGAGATCTTCAACTTGTTTGGGCCCTTGTGTTGTGACATGTACGACAAATATTTTACTGCCAACTTTGAATATGATAAAAATATATATTATCTTGGTTTTTATTGTAAATGCCATATCACAACACTGATTGGGGCAAGAAAGGTAAGAGCGTCATCTCTTCAGGTAGGCGGGGAGGTGTGCTCCATGAAAGGGCTGATTGTCCTATCTAATCTTTTGCGGTGTAAAAATCTTACAAATACTATCACAGTAGAGTTAGTACCGAAATAAAATTAAATAAGATCATATACATATTTTCACGATCAACAACACTACAAAGACAACATAGTTATCTAGATTTTATTGAAAATGTTCCATAAAAATAAAATGACATTCAATGAGGGAATTTTAGGGAAATAACAAAACTTATCTATTTTTTTTGTATTTTGGTGCTTACCAAACTACCAAGAAATAAGCACCAAAGTACCAAAATAATTTTCATAGATTTAAACATCTTACACTACACATGACTACTGACATGTACCTCTACCTCTAAACAGATACCAAAACCAAACAGCAGGATTTTAACTTTTCTCGTACAAGATTTTTTACGCTTACTGCTCGATATTCTGATGGAACTTGTCTCATTTTCTACCGAGTTATTGTGGAAAATCATCTCAGCTTGGATTGATTTCGCTGCATTTACACGTGTTAATACATTTGCGACCCCGAGACCGGAGACTCCATGTGAGTTTCCTTGCAGCCAATCGTGTAGAAGTCCCGCTTAGCCCCCCGCCCCCAAGCTTACGGCTGCAAAGGAGACCAAACTCATTCCGGCTAGAAACAGGTCATTAGGTCATCGTGCTTCGTTAGGTATTTTGGCGCACATTTTCAAGGGCGATTATGAGAGATATGACAGGGTCGACCTTTTGAGAATTTTTCGACTAGGCGGGAAACACGGTTGGCGCTACTTTAACGTTCTTTCCCGCTCAAACCCAGAGCTCGTTGCATTTTCTCGAGAAACAAAAACAGTCATTGTTCAAGGGGGGAATTCTTAATTTTGTCTTGTTGCTAATAAAAACAAATTAAGATTTTTGCCGACATAGAAGAAAAATTAATCAGTGTTTAAACCTTAAATTGGAATTAAATTGGAGAATACGTTAAAGAGGCGCATCTAAATAGCCTCGCGGTATCATGACATCCAGCGGCGATACAGCTCGAAATTCATTGAAATTGCGTTGAGTTAAACTCATTGTAGCTCGTCAAATAAATGCAGTGAGTTGCAAAGAGTGAAATCCTGCTAAAACTGGAAATGTGCTTCATACTATTGACATTTATACGAGTATTTTCCAGACGTGCGCAAGCAAAACCTACCTGATATTAACACGAGTGTGACGATCCTTAGGATAGTTCGTGTGATTCCCATGACTAATTATGAAGTTTGTGCGCCGTGACTCGCGGAGACTTTTCAGATGATTGTTATCAGGAGAGTGCTGCATTTGGGCGATATTCACTGTGATATATACACACAGGCCTGCGAGTGATACTCTGTAAGTGCCAGTTGAGCCTCTCAGATAGTCTGGCACAAGTTGACAGCTACTTGTATTACAAGGTCACTGTTCGCGAGGAGCTAGAAACTTTGTGTTATGTTTAAAGGAAAACGAATAAAACGTATCAGTATTTCACGTATTCTGGTTCGTTGGCTTTTTCGTATCCTGCGTAGCGGCATTGAGCTAGAGGGAGGGGGTCCGCGGGCGAGAGAAAATAAACCGGAGCGTGGGGCTAGGACCGAGAAGGTGGATAGAATTCTAAAATTAAACGAGACTTACCTGTAAGTCGAAGTTTGATTGGGATTCTATCTTGTCATCAGTCAGGAACGGAGGAGTAACATGAGAAGCACGCGCGCTTGCTTATCGAGCCATTTTTTAAAGAATCCTACCCACTTACTGGCAATCGCGGGACGGAGGAGTAAGGGAGGGAACATGCAAAGCCGCGCAGCCAAGAGCCGCCAAGCGTCACGATACCATTGTTGACGACTAAATAAACGACCAGCTTATGTGACAAGGGTAATCCCCTCCCTCTTCACAATTCATCTATGCATTTCACCGTGATTCACTTTTTGTGTCTTCAATTTTGGTACCCCCTTCCACGATGAATGCGCAATGAGAAATGAGACCAGTCAGTGTTAGGCTCGGCATTAGCCAGTGTAGGGATGGGGTCTGTCGTTAGGAAATAACGCATTTTTTTCTCAGCCCACAGGCTTACCAACCTCTCAGTCAGTCTCCAGTCAATCCCAGTATCTAGCTCGAATATTTTTTCACGATTGACACCTCCTGTAATTGTCTTATAATTGTCTTATATCCTAGAATAAAGGTCACAATAAACTCTCATTGCTTTGTGATGTGTATTTATTTAGAATAAGCGCTATTTGAGCAGATAGGGAGGTAATACCTATATTAAATATACTGTACCTGAATAGTTTTTTCACTCCCTTTCGTGAAATAGTGCTCCGAACCCGAAATAGTGCTTCTCAGTGCAATAGGGACAAATGGCTGAAATCAGCAAAATTCAGGCCATCTCCCGGTTAACAAAATAGGAAGCTTTTTTTTTCTAATTTTGTACGACAACGCCGCGAAGCTCGGAGCCTCTGGTACCAAAGGTAGACTATCGGGGTTTACTTAGACTCTTTTTTGATTGGTCTAGAAAATAACGAAGCACAACAATAAGAATATCTTATTACCGATGAGTGATTGGTTGTTCACCTTTACATGTAGCCTACGTGCGTAGGCTACTTTACAAGCCTTCTTGACTTCTGTTTACATCATGGCAACCTCAAGCTCCCGTATTGTCGTGTTTTGCGCTGCAATTCTTTGTGGAGTGATCTTACATTCTCGACCAGGTATTTCATTTTAGTAGTACAACAGTAGCGATACAGGAGTTTTGGACTGTATTTTCGCGTCATCGTCAAGCTCGTTATTGGGGACGGGCGTTGGTGTATTCTCTTCATCTCTACTTTGTACCGTGCAAAGGTCATAGAATGCATTTTTGAATGTTAAATCTTGAAAGATTTCAAAACATTTTGATCTGTGGATTATGTAGTAATAGCCTCAGTGACCAGAACTCAATGTTTGCTTATCTTTGCATTGTTGGGTCTGCGATGCTCTGATCCCTTTGTATAGTATGATAATACTTGTAGCCTTACTAAAATTGACCTCCTTTTAATCATCAGTGACAACTTGAAGTCTCAGTGATAGAATTTGGGACGTTTTATAGCGCTAGTTCCATTTTCAGCACTAGTGTCTCGGCGTCGGTTTGTGCTCCACGAAGCAGCTAAGCCTAGATTTCGCTACGCCATCTGACCGAACAACACAGAAAGCGCCCAGTAAATCATAGCAGGAATGCGAGCGGCCAAACTAAAGGCACCATGCCTTGTTAGGCTAGATTCTACAATAAACACGAAATCTTTTATGGCTAAATTATGCTCGATATTTTCGAAACGCTTTGTCTGTTTACTCAAGTTCCATTACGAAATGTGAGCTTCTTGCAGCGGACGTGTGTATTTCAGGGCAGGGTGGAAGGCAAGTGCGGAAGGAACAGAGTTTATTAGGCTAAATTCTGACAAGAAACCACAAACTTCCTCTAATTTGGCTAAAACGTGCCTTGTTTGCGATGCGATCTCCGTGTTTGATTAGAAAACCCGATCAAGTTGCGCTGCGTAATCGCTGGCGCGAACCGTCCCATGCAGATAATTCCATTGTTCCGCTGTGATGTGCATAGTAAAGCGGCCGTCGAAATCTGATGTGTCAAACTGCCCAGATCTGTCAGTTGTGTACTATTTCAAGATATCTTTTGCAAGCGTTTTTCTAAACCAGAAGTTGCTAGTTTACAGTCCATGCTCTTTCCTTAATTTTCGCTAAGAAAAAAAAAAACCGCGAACTTTCATCTCGCGAAATTTAATGGATATAGAAAAATCGTTTAAGGTTCTATTTAGATCTTTTAGTGACGATACTCAATAATTGCTAAAGAGAACATTCTAACATTACTGTTACGCCGCTAAAGAAAGGGGTGTTGGTTTTGTTTTAATATAATTAGTGGTCTTGTTTCAGTAGTCGGTTAACGTCATTTTATTGTAACAACGAAAAAAGGTCACTCGAACTTCAAATTCGCGAAATCCGTGATAGCGAAATAAAAGACTCGCGAAATTTGCCGAAAATATTTTCGTAAAATTTAAGATGGCAAAAACAAAGAAGAATACTAAGGCATTCCTTAATGGAAAATATACATTGCATTTTAAAAATTCCTTTCTTGCATTTGATCGCATGATTGGGTAAAAAAGACGGTTTCCTTTGCTTAGAGATAAAAAGTAGCCTAGCACCCATAGATACGCGCCTGGTCTAACCTAGCATCCCTTAGATACGCGCCTGGTCTAACCTAGCACCCCTTAGATACGCACCTGGTCTAACCTAGCACCCCTTAGATACGCACCTGGTCTAACCTAACACCCCTTAGATACGCACCTGGTCTAACCTAGCACCCTCTTAGATACGCGCCTGGTCTAACCTAGCACCCTCTTAGATACGCACCTGGTCTAACCTAGCACCCCTTAGATACGCGCCTTGTCTAGCCTAGCACCCCTTAGATACGCACCTGGTCTAACCTAGCACCCCTTAGATACGCGCCTGGTCTAACCTAGCACCCCTTAGATACGCACCTGGTCTAACCTAGCACCCTCTTAGATACGCGCCTTGTCTAACCTAGCACCCCTTAGATACGCGCCTTGTCTAACCTAGCACCCCTTAGGTACGCGCCTGGTCTAACCTAACACCCCTTAGATACGCACCTGGTCTAACCTAACACCCCTTAGATACGCGCCTGGTCTAACCTAGCACCCCATAGATACGCACCTGGTCTAACCTAACACCCCTTAGATACGCGCCTGGTCTAACCTAGCACCCCTTAGGTACGCGCCTGGTCTAACCTAACACCCCTTAGATACGCACCTGGTCTAACCTAACACCCCTTAGATACGCGCCTGGTCTAACCTAGCACCCCTTAGATACGCGCCTGGTCTAACCTAGCACCCCTTAGATACGGGCCTGACCTAACCTAGCACCCCTTAGATACGCGCCTTGTCTAACCTAACACCCCTTAGATACGGGCCTGGTCTAACCTAGCACCCCTTAGATACGCACCTGGTCTAACCTAACACCCCTTAGATACGCGCCTGGTCTAACCTAGCACCCCTTAGATACGCGCCTTGTCTAACCTAGCACCCCTTAGATACGCGCCTTGTCTAACCTAGCACCCCTTAGATACGCACCTGGTCTAACCTAACACCCCTTAGATACGCGCCTGGCCTAACCTAGCACCCCTTAGATACGCGCCTGGTCTAACCTAGCACCCCATAGATACGCGCCTGGTCTAACCTAGCACCCCTTAGATACGCACCTGGTCTAACCTAACACCCCTTAGATACGGGCCTGACCTAACCTAGCACCCCTTAGATACGCGCCTGGTCTAACCTAACACCCCTTAGATACGGGCCTGGTCTAACCTAGCATCCCTTAGATACGCGCCTGGTCTAACCTAGCACCCCTTAGATACGCGCCTTGTCTAACCTAACACCCCTTAGATACGCGCCTTGTCTAACCTAACACCCCTTAGATACGCGCCTTGTCTAACCTAACACCCCTTAGATACGCGCCTTGTCTAACCTAACACCCCTTAGATACGCGCCTGGTCTAACCTAACACCCCTTAGATACGCGCCTGGTCTAACCTAGCACCCCTTAGATACGCGCCTGGCCTAACCTAGCACCCCTTAGATACGCGCCTGGTCTAACCTAACACCCCTTAGATACGCACCTGGTCTAACCTAGCACCCCTTAGATACGCGCCTTGTCTAACCTAGCACCCTCTTAAATACGCACCTGGTCTAACCTAGCACCCCTTAGATACGCGCCTGGTCTAACCTAAAACCCCTTAGATAAGCGCCTGGTCTAACCTAACACCCCTTAGATACGCGCCTGGTCTAACCTAGCACCCCTTAGATACGCGCTTGGTCTAACCTAACACCCTCTTAGATACGCGCCTTGTCTAACCTAACACCCCTTAGATACGAGCCTGGTCTAACCTAGCACCCTCTTAGATACGCACCTGGTCTAACCTAGCACCCCTTAGTTACGCGCCTTGTCTAACCTAGCACCCTTAAGATACGCGCCTTGTCTAACCTAGCACCCTCTTAGATACGCACCTGGTCTAACCTAGCACCCCTTAGATACGCGCCTTGTCTAACCTAACACCCCTTAGATACGAGCCTGGTCTAACCTAGCACCCTCTTAGATACGCACCTGGTCTAACCTAGCACCCCTTAGATACGCGCTTGGTCTAACCTAACACCCCTTAGATACGCACCTGGTCTAACCTAGCACCCCTTAGATACGCGCCTGGTCTAACCTAACACCCCTTAGATACGCACCTGGTCTAACCTAGCACCCCTTAGATACGCGCCTGGCCTAACCTAGCAACCCTTAGGTACACGCCTGGCCTAACCTAGCACCCCTTAGATACGCGACTGGTCTAACCTAACACCCCTTAGATACGCACCTGGTCTAACCTAGCACCCCTTAGATACGCGCCTTGTCTAACCTAGCACCCTCTTAGATACGCACCTGGTCTAACCTAGCACCCCTTAGATACGCGCCTGGTCTAACCTAAAACCCCTTAGATACGCGCCTGGTCTAACCTAACACCCCTTAGATACGCGCTTGGTCTAACCTAACACCCTCTTAGATACGCGCCTGGTCTAACCTAACACCCCTTAGATACGCGCCTGGTCTAACCTAACACCCCTTAGATACTCGCCTGGTCTAACCTAACACCCCTTAGATACGCGCCTTGTCTAACCTAGCACCCTCTTAGATACGCACCTGGTCTAACCTAGCACCCTCTTAGATACGCGCCTGGTCTAACCTAACACCCCTTAGATACTCGCCTGGTCTAACCTAACACCCCTTAGATACGCGCCTTGTCTAACCTAACACCCCTTAGGTACGCGCCTGGCCTAACCTAACACCCCTTAGATACGCGCCGCCTTGTCTAACCTAGCACCCTCTTAGATACGCACCTGGTCTAACCTAGCACCCCTTAGATACGCGCCTGGTCTAACCTAACACCCCTTAGGTACGCGCCTGGCCTAACCTAACACCCCTTAGATACGCGCCGCTTTGTCTAACCTAGCACCCTCTTAGATACGCACCTGGTCTAACCTAACACCCCTTAGATACGCGCCTTGTCTAACCTAGCACCCTCTTAGATACGCACCTGGTCTAACCTAGCACCCCTTAGTTACGCGCCTTGTCTAACCTAGCACCCCTAAGATACGCGCCTTGTCTAACCTAACACCCCTTAGATACGCGCCTGGTCTAACCTAGCACCCCTTAGATACGCGCCTTGTCTAACCTAACACCCCTTAGATACGAGCCTGGTCTAACCTAGCACCCTCTTAGATACGCACCTGGTCTAACCTAGCACCCCTTAGTTACGCGCCTTGTCTAACCTAGCACCCTTAAGATACGCGCCTTGTCTAACCTAGCACCCTCTTAGATACGCACCTGGTCTAACCTAGCACCCCTTAGATACGCGCCTTGTCTAACCTAACACCCCTTAGATACGAGCCTGGTCTAACCTAGCACCCTCTTAGATACGCACCTGGTCTAACCTAGCACCCCTTAGACACGCGCCTTGTCTAACCTAGCACCCCTAAGATACGCGCCTTGTCTAACCTAGCACCCTCTTAGATACCCGCCTGGTCTAACCTAGCACCCCTTAGATACGCGCCTTGTCTAACCTAGCACCCCTTAGATACGCGCCTTGTCTAACCTAACACCCCTTAGATACGCGCCTGGTCTAACCTAGCACCCCTTAGATACGCGCCTTGTCTAACCTAACACCCCTTAGATACGCGCCTGGTCTAACCTAACACCCCTTAGGTACGCGCCTGGCCTAACCTAACACCCCTTAGATACGCACCTGGTCTAACCTAGCACCCCTTAGATACGCGCCTGGTCTAACCTAACACCCCTTAGATACGCGCCTGGTCTAACGTAGCACCCCATAGATACGCGCCTTGTCTAACCTAACACCCCTTAGATACGCGCCTGGTCTAACCGAACACCTCTTAGGTACGCGCCTGGCCTAACCTAACACCCCTTAGATACGCGCCTTGTCTAACCTAGCACCCTCTTAGATACGCACCTGGTCTAACCTAGCACCCCTTAGATACGCACCTGGTCTAACCTAGCACCCCTTAGATACGCGCCTTATCTAACCTAACACCCCTTAGATACGCGCCTTGTCTAACCTAGCACCCTCTTAGATACGCACCTGGTCTAACCTAACACCCCTTAGATACGCGCCTTGTCTAACCTAGCACCCTCTTAGATACGCACCTGGTCTAACCTAGCACCCCTTAGATACGCGCCTTGTCTAACCTAGTACCCCTTGGATACGCGCCTTGTCTAACCTAACACCCCTTAGATACGCGCCTGGTCTAACCTAGCACCCCTTAGATACGCGCCTTGTCTAACCTAACACCCCTTAGATACGCGCCTGGTCTAACCTAACACCCCTTAGGTACGCGCCTGGCCTAACCTAACACCCTTAGATACGCGCCTTGTCTAACCTAGCACCCTCTTAGATACGCACCTGGTCTAACCTAGCACCCCTTAGATACGCGCCTGGTCTTACCTAACACCCCTTAGATACGCGCCTTGTCTAACCTAACACCCCTTAGATACGCGCCTTGTCTAACCTAGCACCCTCTTAGATACGCACCTGGTCTAACCTAGCACCCCTTAGATACGCGCCTGGTCTAACCTAGCACCCCTTAGATACGCGCCTGGTCTAACCTAGCACCCCTTAGATACGCGCCTGGTCTAACCTAGCACCCCTTAGATACGCACCTGGTCTAACCTAGCACCCCTTAGATACGCGCCTGGTCTAACCTAGCACCCCTTAGATACGCGCCTGGTCTAACCTAGCACCCCATAGATACTCGCCTGGTCTAACCTAGCACCCCTTAGATACGCGCCTTGTCTAACCTAACACCCTCTTAGATACGCGCCTGGTCTAACCTAACACCCCTTAGATACGCACCTGGTCTAGCCTAACACCCCTTAGATACGCGCCTGGTCTAACCTAGCACCCCTTAGATACGCGCCTTGTCTAACCTAACACCCCTTAGATACGCGCCTGGTCTAACCTAACACCTCTTAGGTACGCGCCTGGCCTAACCTAACACCCCTTAGATACGCGCCTTGTCTAACCTAGCACCCTCTTAGATACGCACCTGGTCTAACCTAGCACCCCTTAGATACGCACCTGGTCTAACCTAGCACCCCTTAGATACGCGCCTTATCTAACCTAACACCCCTTAGATACGCGCCTTGTCTAACCTAGCACCCTCTTAGATACGCACCTGGTCTAACCTAACACCCCTTAGATACGCGCCTTGTCTAACCTAGCACCCTCTTAGATACGCACCTGGTCTAACCTAGCACCCCTTAGATACGCGCCTTGTCTAACCTAGTACCCCTTGGATACGCGCCTTGTCTAACCTAACACCCCTTAGATACGCGCCTGGTCTAACCTAGCACCCCTTAGATACGCGCCTTGTCTAACCTAACACCCCTTAGATACGCGCCTGGTCTAACCTAACACCCCTTAGGTACGCGCCCGGCCTAACCTAACACCCTTAGATACGCGCCTTGTCTAACCTAGCACCCTCTTAGATACGCACCTGGTCTAACCTAGCACCCCTTAGATACGCGCCTTGTCTAACCTAGTACCCCTTGGATACGCGCCTTGTCTAACCTAACACCCCTTAGATACGCGCCTGGTCTAACCTAGCACCCCTTAGATACGCGCCTTGTCTAACCTAACACCCCTTAGATACGCGCCTGGTCTAACCTAACACCCCTTAGGTACGCGCCTGGCCTAACCTAACACCCTTAGATACGCGCCTTGTCTAACCTAGCACCCTCTTAGATACGCACCTGGTCTAACCTAGCACCCCTTAGATACGCGCCTGGTCTTACCTAACACCCCTTAGATACGCGCCTTGTCTAACCTAACACCCCTTAGATACGCGCCTTGTCTAACCTAGCACCCCTTAGATACGCGCCTGGTCTAACCTAGCACCCCTTAGATACGCGCCTTGTCTAACCTAACACCCCTTAGATACGCGCCTTGTCTAACCTAACACCCCTTAGGTACGCGCCTGGCCTAACCTAACACCCTTAGATACGCGCCTTGTCTAACCTAGCACCCTCTTAGATACGCGCCTTGTCTAACCTAGCACCCTCTTAGATACGCACCTGGTCTAACCTAGCACCTCTTAGATACGCACCTGGTCTAACCTAGCACCCCTTAGATACGCGCCTTGTCTAACCTAACACCCCTTAGATACGCACCTGGTCTAACCTAACACCCCTTAGGTACGCGCCTGGCCTAACCTAACACCCTTAGATACGCGCCTTGTCTAACCTAGCACCCTCTTAGATACGCGCCTTGTCTAACCTAGCACCCTCTTAGATACGCACCTGGTCTAACCTAGCACCCCTTAGATACGCGCCTTGTCTAACCTAACACCCCTTAGATACGCGCCTTGTCTAACCTAGCACCCTCTTAGATACGCACCTGGTCTAACCTAGCACCCCTTAGATACGCGCCTGGTCTAACCTAGCACCCCATAGATACTCGCCTGGTTTAACCTAGCACCCCTTAGATACGCGCCTTGTCTAACCTAACACCCTCTTAGATACGCGCCTGGTCTAACCTAACACCCCTTAGATACGCACCTGGTCTAGCCTAACACCCCTTAGATACGCGCCTGGTCTAACCTAGCACCCCTTAGGTACGCGCCTTGTCTAACCTAACACCCCTTAGATACGCGCCTGGTCTAACCTAGCACCCCTTAGATACGCGCCTTGTCTAACCTAACACCCCTTAGATACGCGCCTGGTCTAACCTAACACCCCTTAGGTACGCGCCTGGCCTAACCTAACACCCCTTAGATACGCACCTGGTCTAACCTAGCACTCCTTAGATACGCGCCTGGTCTAACCTAACACCCCTTAGATACGCGCCTGGTCTAACGTAGCACCCCATAGATACGCGCCTTGTCTAACCTAACACCCCTTAGATACGCGCCTGGTCTAACCGAACACCTCTTAGGTACGCGCCTGGCCTAACCTAACACCCCTTAGATACGCGCCTTGTCTAACCTAGCACCCTCTTAGATACGCACCTGGTCTAACCTAGCACCCCTTAGATACGCACCTGGTCTAACCTAGCACCCCTTAGATACGCGCCTTATCTAACCTAACACCCCTTAGATACGCGCCTTGTCTAACCTAGCACCCTCTTAGATACGCACCTGGTCTAACCTAACACCCCTTAGATACGCGCCTTGTCTAACCTAGCACCCTCTTAGATACGCACCTGGTCTAACCTAGCACCCCTTAGATACGCGCCTTGTCTAACCTAGTACCCCTTGGATACGCGCCTTGTCTAACCTAACACCCCTTAGATACGCGCCTGGTCTAACCTAGCACCCCTTAGATACGCGCCTTGTCTAACCTAACACCCCTTAGATACGCGCCTGGTCTAACCTAACACCCCTTAGGTACGCGCCTGGCCTAACCTAACACCCTTAGATACGCGCCTTGTCTAACCTAGCACCCTCTTAGATACGCACCTGGTCTAACCTAGCACCCCTTAGATACGCGCCTGGTCTTACCTAACACCCTTTAGATACGCGCCTTGTCTAACCTAACACCCCTTAGATACGCGCCTTGTCTAACCTAGCACCCTCTTAGATACGCACCTGGTCTAACCTAGCACCCCTTAGATACGCGCCTTGTCTAACCTAAAACCCCTTAGATACGCGCCTGGTCTAACCTAACACCCCTTGGATACGCGCCTTGTCTAACCTAACACCCCTTAGATACGCGCCTGGTCTAACCTAGCACCCCTTAGATACGCGCTTTGTCTAACCTAACACCCCTTAGATACGCGCCTGGTCTAACCTAACACCCCTTAGGTACGCGCCTGGCCTAACCTAACACCCCTAGATACGCGCCTTGTCTAACCTAGCACCCTCTTAGATACGCACCTGGTCTAACCTAGCACCCCTTAGATACGCGCCTGGTCTAACCTAGCACCCCTTAGATACGCGCCTGTTCTAACCTAGCACCCCTTAGATACGCACCTGGTCTAACCTAGCACCCCTTAGATACGCGCCTGGTCTAACCTAGCACCCCTTAGATACGCGCCTGGTCTAACCTAGCACCCCATAGATACTCGCCTGGTCTAACCTAGCACCCCTTAGATACGCGCCTTGTCTAACCTAACACCCTCTTAGATACGCGCCTGGTCTAACCTAACACCCCTTAGATACGCACCTGGTCTAGCCTAACACCCCTTAGATACGCGCCTGGTCTAACCTAGCACCCCTTAGATACGCGCCTGGCCTAACCTAGCAACCCTTAGGTACACGCCTGGCGTAACCTAGCACCCCTTAGACACGCACCTGGTCTAACCTATCACCCATAGATACGCGCCTGGTCTAAACTAGCGCCCTTTAGATACGCACCTGGCTTAATCTAGCACCCCTTAGATACTCGCCTTGCCTGACCTATGACCCTTTAGATGCGCGTCGGGTTGGCTTGATGTTTTCGCTTTTTTCTCAGCTCATGGCCTCAAGTGTTACAAACAAGAATGCACTCAAATGCCTGGAGCTACATGTCCACCTGCTAACGTCACTGAGTGCCCTTCCGACACCATGTGCAGCAGGATGCTGATTAAGGGCACAGTCAAAGTCCAGGGAATGTCAATGTCATTTAGTCAAGACGTTAAAGAAAGTTGTCAACCAGCCTTCCAATGTTCTGATGCCTTTAACCAATTAATGTGTGATTCGGCTAAATCTTCAATGAACGTCAGCTCGGTGGAGTGCTCAAGACAGTGTTGTCAAGATGATCTATGTAACAGTGACAGCTTTAATCCGACTTTGGCTCCAAGTGCGCAACCAGGTAGGGTATGGAAACCACCAGGTGACCCCCCAACACCCGCCAAATGATACATACTTCTGAAAGCCATGTTTTACTTTCGATGGTACTTGTTCTCACCTATTCCTGAAAGTTTACGTGGAATTGCTAGACTTTTCTAAAAAGAGGAATCCCAAATATGAGCGAACACGAACAACGATAGTTTTCAAAGCAATTGGTGAACCCAGGTATCACTAACTTAGAAATTTATCTAGTGCTTAAATATTGGTGCTATTGTCTCTGTATTGATTAACAACATATTCATTTTTGATTTCAGGCCCTGCATTAAAATGCTACGTCTGTTCCAACGTCCCATCGCTAGGTGGCCACTCATGTGACAACCCTGTGCTCATGGTAAATTATTTCTTCTAAGATAGAGCACCTCTACTAGGTAATCTTTATATTGTTCACATAGAAAAGCGGGGTATCGTCACAAAGAGGTATCCGCTCTAAGATATGAAATGGTGATCGAAAGAATCAGACGGTGAACTAGTTCCCATCGTGACGTGACCCGTCCAGAATGTCCGTGAGGGAGACTAGATGAACGCCAGGCGCCCTTTAAAAATCCCGCGGATGTTCATTGGGCTAACCACCCCCACCCCCCTTATAGCGGAAAGCTAGGGGCAGCTATTTGATGGCTACTTCTTACTCTTTCTTTCTTTAGGCTTATGTTATCCATTGATATGCCCCGGGGTACAAACAGCGGCAACATCAACCAGTAATGCTGGCACTTCTTTGCTCGGTTGAATGCAATAAAAAGAAAATGTTGGCTAACTAGCTGATTCACCGCCTTCCGATGTACAAAAATGTCGTCGTAGAACAGGGTGGGGCCCCTTGGTTATATCCTACGGTACTAAGTTAGTTGGTTATATCCTATGGTACTAAAGTTATTTTATGTTCTTTTTCTATGTGCCTAATATCTTTATATTCCCAGGAATGTCCATCCCACGGTCCTTTCATCCCTGATAGCTGTGTGACCTTCAAAGCTTTTGGCCGTAACGACACAGGTAGCCCTGCCAGCATAGAGTTTCGTAACTGCACTGTGTCCCTGGCGTGTGGCGAGTTTTGCAAAGAGTTTAACAGCACTGGTCAGATAGATGAATGTTCTGCCAAGTGTTGTCAAGGAGACGGATGCAATAACGAGGGATTGCCAACTCAGCCGACGACTATGACAACTTTGCCATCTGACGCTTTCAGACCGGCCATGCAGGGTTTGGCCCTTCTGACTGGGCTAGTGTGGGCTATACTGGTGTTGCGGTAGTCACGTAAACTAGCCGTTTTCCAACGAGTTGTTTTCATATCCAGCTGATTATCTGTCATTGTTCACATTTTTGCTTTGAAATAAAGATCTCTGAATGGTATTGTTCTATCATTGTTGTTAAACATGACTGAAATGGTGATGTTTTCGAGGGCATTTCTTCTGGCGCTGTTTTGCTCATGGCCACCATTGCCAAAACAGCATAGATTAGTGTATCCAGTTAAAAAAGCACCATTAAAGGTCGGATGATAAATTGGTTGGGATCATTTTAAAGGTGATAAAAGTGTAGATTGGCTCAGTTTTAGCGAATATCAATAGTTCACTAGATGCAACACACATAACAATTCTGATTGAAATTCTAATTTTACAATACAGATAGTTAAAAGACTGGGACTCTCCTAGCGCCCGTAAGCCCATGGTCCTTTGTAATGCTTGATAATTCCCATGATGCATAGCGAGGTAATCTGTTTTACTGACTAGAGACGCCTGGGAGCGAGAGAGTGATTGGCTTGTGTTTGACAGTGATTGGCTTGTGTTTGAATTCTTCCAACCAGCCTACTGGCGTTGGGTTGTGAAGATTTTTGCTCTTTCTGTCTCATTTTGTATTATCTTGTCCAGCCGGTTGGCAATATTATCAATGTTTGAGTCATTCAGATCGTCCAGTAAATTCAAATCTGTAATGAAATAGTTATTCAAAGTCTTATCCTTTACTCGATCTCGTAGAAACTCCAAAAAGTGCAAGAACCTTTCCGCTAGCTTCTTGCCTTCCCAGTCGAGTTTCACATCAGAAAAATTGTACTGTAGAAATGCGGTTTTGATATGATATGACGATAACTGCGCCAGCGTTGGATCTTTCTTGACAATAGTTTTCACTATCCGCACCATTTCTCGCCGGCAACCATTGTCATCCTTGTCGAGTTTATCCATAAGGTGCTTTTCCTTCAAGGAAAATGATTGTCGCCACAGCAACTCTGACCTGAAAGGCAGGGGTTCCTTGAGCCTTGCCCCCTTAGGTATGGTTTTAGCGACATAGTGCCAAGCCCTTAAATCATCCCCAGCAGGCTTGGTCTTGTCTTTGAACAGCAGTGCAGGCACTAGGTCAATGCTCAGTCTCCTGTTTTTCTCTTGGGGCTTGTCACCTTCGCGGTATGTAATTACTAGTGTGGTCGCCGGGCCATTATCCGTTAATTTGACTTCAGTTTGAGGGATCTCATCTTTATAGGTGTTAACTGCTTTCTGGACCAGACTGAAAAACCACCTCGACACTTTCTCCGGACTTAAATACCTTCCATAGTTGTCTGCGATCGTCAAATCATTGTATTTATTTCGGTTACTCGGGGTATCTCGCAGCTTGAGTCCGGCATAGCCAGGTGTGACTTGCTCAACTTCAAGCTCATCCATTTTGATGCTTAGAGCCACCATAATGTCAAGTTCATCAGCATCGATTGTTTTCAGATGCTCATAGAAGCTCCCGGTGTATTCAAAATGGTTAAAAAGCTTAATAGAATTTGTTTTACAATGCTTGCGGATAATTTCCAGGTGCTTATCCGCCATTTTCTTTGCCCATTTCGTGCTTTGCTTAGAGATTTTTACATCAGTGACTGAAAATCTACGCAGCGTTTCTAGATCTCCTTTTGGGAATGGCTGCTGCTGCTCGTTTCTCTTTAATTTCTTACTTTTCTGCTGTTTTTTGCCACGGATTATTCGCTTCTGCTTTGGTCTACTCCGATGCTGGATGCCTAGTTCTGGAGTTGAATTATGGAAGAGTACATCATCTGAAATTCACAAAGACATTTTTACTTTATAACGTAAGATAAGATAATAAAGGTGTTATAAAAGCCAACGTACCCAAGTGATATTCTCTTAGTAAGTCCAATAACCTTTCAAGCGTCGCCATGTTTCAATATGAATTTCGCTAAAGCTTCGCTTCCGCGAAATGCCCGCTGCGGGGGTCGTTATTATAATATTCTGTCATGCGCACCAAGGCAAGGGCGATAGGAACAGTGATTGTTAGGCTAAATTCTGATAACCACGAATTTTCCTACAAATTGGCTCAAATGTCTTGTTTGCCGGTCTTCGATAGAATACAATGCCATGGCAACCGCCGATACCTTCATTGTATTCTTTATTGTGTCCAGGCCTCGACCGCGCTCAGGGGACCCGTTTGTCAGCACCCTGAAAGAACGATAAATTTCGACTTTGTAGCGAAAAATTGCAGGGTAATTCTGGCCTTTTGAGTGTTTTTCTTTGAAAGATGTGTTTAGAAATTATTCTCCTATACCATTTAGGATTTTGAAGGGAAAAGCTGTCCGTTTTCTGCCGAAAAAGTTGCCTCGAAAAGTGGAAGTTGTGATTGCCAGTCCTTAGACCTTCCTACCCTTTTGTATTTTATTACGAGTGGGGAGGAGGTAAACCGAGATGAGGAAGGAAAACCGCCTAAACGATTATGAATCACGGCTAAAACGGAACCAGATTAATCTATGACAACTTCTTCAAGAAATTGGCTTTATTACAGATATATTCGGTACAAAATGAAAGATAATATTCGATACACGAACATTTTGTCTGGTTTGCCGGTAGTACATTTGAACCAAATTGGAGGGAAATTCGTGGTTATCGGAATTTAGCCTAACAATCACTGTTCCTATCGCCCTTGTTTGGTTCTAGCGTATTTTTTAAAAAAAGTCTTACTATCTTTTCTCTGCCTCGCTTTGTTTAAGAGCTCTCAATATACGCCTCTAATTGTTAAAATGGTCAAAAAAAGTACCGCGATGATTATTTCAGAAAATGAAAATATATTTAAATTAGGGGCTAAATTCCTGTTGTTGTAAATGGATTGCGGTTCCTCTTTATTAAGCGGCTTTGGCGGAACAATCAATTTTGTCGTACAATTATTAAGCGGACCTTCCCCCCTCCCCAAGTTGTTCATGCGAGTTTAAAGTGCTCCTAAATAGAAGGTGTACTACGTGGTAAAAAGGCAATTATCTGATATATAGGAACCGAGACAAGCGTCAGGCGCTTACTTGCAAGGTAACTTTATTGAAAGAAGGCAGTAAAAAAAAATTATTTTGCTAAGACAGCAGTTTCAACATTTGTCCAAAAAGATCTCCAAAAAGATATTATTTTTGTAGTAGGTATCGTATTTTCCTTGAATAGAGTTCAATTCAAATTCAACAGTTCTATCAAACACGCGATCTCTGTGTAAAATATACTTTAAGTGGAGTGCTTTCCACACACACTTTTCCATGCACGTTAAGCTTTCTTTTAGCGAAATCATTCCAAACTGGCTCCTGGCATGGAGCCAAAGTTCGGAAGCACCGTGCCAATATCCGAGTCATCTGAATCATCGTCAGACATCTCTTCATAGTCCTCCTCCTCCATAAAGGTCCAGTCCCCCTCCGCTGAGCCTTCCACTGCGCCTGAAAACTCAAAGCTAGCATCCGTCAGGAACGCCTGGTCGAATCCTGCATCGAAGCCAGCGACAACGACTCCCTGGTCCTGACCAGCGGTCTTCTTACGGCATACGAATACAAAGGAGACGACTGCTATGATGATGAGGAGGAGTCCTCCTCCGGTGCCAGCGAAAATAGCAAACTTCTTAGTCTCGGCATTCTGAGTCGAAGCCAGATCTTTAACGCATGTTTTGCCGTCACCCGCATACCCAGGCTTGCATGTGCACCGATATGTCCCTATCTCGTTACGGCAGAAAGCAAATTTGCTGCACGGCCAGTCTTCCGCGCACTCGTCGCGATCTTTGGATATAAAGAAAATGAGAGAATTTTAGAGAAGGAGGGGAGTGCCTATTTGCAGAAGCATGCATACCATTCTCGTCTTTCAGTATGACTCAGAACCAGGGACGGGAATATGCGAGAAAAGAGAGCCCCAACCACAGTCACCAGATCGGCAGGTTGAGGTAGGGAAAGGGATGGATGGATGGGATGGGATGGGATGGGATGGGATGGGATGGGATGGGATGGGATGAGATGGGGTGGGATGGGATGGGATGGGATGGGAGGGTGGGAGGAAGGGAGGGAGGGAGGGAGGGTATGAGGATGGGCGAAATGAAAGCAGGGAGTTCTACTTACCGACACACTTTTTCATCTCATTATTCATGCTGTAACCAAGTGGACACTGACACTTGTACGAGCCGAGAGTGTTTTTGCAGTTGGCGTCCATCATCTCGCACAACTTTCGGTACTCCTGCTCCTCGCATTCATCCATATCTACATTCAATCATTGTACCGTTAATTTCCAGGAAAAGAAGAACCCACCCCCTCGACACCCTTCCGTATATTAATTTGTTGCTTGTACTTACCAACACATTGCTTCTGTACAGGGTCCTTATCTTTAAAAGTATAGCCTTCTTTACAACTGCATTTGTAACTTCCCAGAGTGTTGTGGCAGAAAGCGTTTTTGCACTCGTGAGCGTTTGTTTTGCACTCGTCCACATCGGTGCATTCGTTTTCATACCACACGTAGCCATCTGCTTTACACATACACTCAAAGAAACCATCCCTGTTCATGCATTTGGTCTTGTCAGAAGGACACAGGCTTCTGGCGGCCTGATCGTCACACTCGTTGATATCTAATGTAAAACATTAAACATTTTATTTAGAAGCGGCTGTTCATGCGCTGTGCTGAGATCTAGCTTCCTTTTCCCCAATACGCACGTTTATACTTTAGATTTTCAGATTTTTTTGTGATCAGTTTCGTGAACGACTGGTCCATGACGAGACAAGGCGTCCGATTATTTCGATTCTAATAGTGAATGATCTGTGCACAAGAAAATGCTTATCGCTTATGTCAGTGAGAAACTGTACAAATAAGATATGCATAACACGATTCAGTCAGCAAGACTAAACATTAATTTTTGTATATCTTAAAAAGGGAGGGGGGTGTATTTTTGAGCACTTGAGACAATGCCCTCGCCACGCCCCGGAGACATCACATATGCGTCTATAACAGGACTAACGTGTGCATAACTTGCAGTTCTACTAACTTGTTAAAAACAAGGTGGGGGATTTATCACGCATTCATCCCTCGCATTCTAACCCCAATTTGAATTCATTTCCACCAAGGCGCGTTTCCACGGCATACGATGCGTCTACCAACTCACAAGCAACTCACTGCACCCATCGCCGTTAGGATTAGGTGTAAAGCTACGTTTTCACTGTGTTTGTTGTTTCTAAATTTAACTTACCCGTGCAGCCTTTACCATTAGGCTTAGGCGTAAAGCCGCGTTTACATTCACACTTGTGCGCCCCGTCTGTATTGATACAATCCTGGTTTGATTGGCAGCTGTGCGTCCCTGTCTCGCACTCGTTAACATCTAAAAGGACATTTTCTTCGTTAGAACATAGCAAAAAAATATTCAACTTTATGGAAATTCATTACGGGGCAGGATACCATGTCAGTAATGTTTTCTAGTACACAGTGGCTATATTCCCGACAGTCGGGAAAGGTTCAATGGACTATATGCCCGACAGTTTTTTATCTATTAAAAAAACAGTAAGATAGTGCCACTAAAATTACGGTTTTATAGACAACGGAAAACATTCAATACCGACAACAAAGCTTAATTCAGATTTGCTCGCCCTTTCTCAACAAATCTGGAATACTTCTTTACTAATCCTCGGGTCCCCCGAGAATGGCAGGCCCGTAGCCAGGATTTTTTAAGATTTTAGGTTAAGGATTAATCATTATCCATAAGCTTTTCATGTAAATTCTATGGGGAGAATGTACCGACGCACTTTGTAATAAAATTGACGCATTTTGTTATGCTTGACGCACTTTGTAATATACCTATCTGACACACTTTCTAATAAACTAGAATTTTCGTTTTATTAAAGCTTGAGTGTAAAATGTCTTCCCTAGATTTTGGTTGTATTTTATTTTTAAATCGCCATATTGAGCGATTCTGAAAGGAAATCAGAATTGAATTTTAGATCTAGTAACATTTAACGTGAACTTCATTGCAATAATAGCAAAAGGGTGACCAAGCTGTGTGTAAAACGATTTTTTGTCAAATACTACGATGAAAATCTTTGGGTGCGTCAGCCTTTTATTACAAAGTGCGTCAGCTTTTTATTACAAAGTGCGTCGTTACAGCGTGTGAGACTCTACACTTCAAATCGCATGATTTATGATTTTGGGCGCTATATTTAGGTTTGAGACATTCGAGGAGAGTAGCTTACGAGAGGGTTATTCGCAGTATTTTCTAAAACCTGAGAACACAAAACATCTTAGATTGCGTGCATTTCAATGTAGCTTGCTTGTTTTTCTCACCACAAAATATTTCATATGCACGTGCGTGACTGGACAAAGAAAAACAAAGGCTAAAGGCGGAAGTAATGTAGACCGAGGTCGTAGTGTGCTGCACATGATGACGACATCACTACATTACTATAGCAACACACCCATTCCCAAGAGACACAAGAGGGAAAAAGACCCCGATAATTTTCCATCTACATCTCAGCGAGCTGTTCGTGGCGTAACCGTCTAACAGGGCTGGGATCCTGGTTATTGCCTCACCATTAATGCGCGGGTACCTCAGGTTCCTTTGTATTGTACAGTTCGCTAGATAGCGGTGCTGGAGCCGAGATCTCCAGCTTAGCCGTAAAGCTTTATGCTGCCATACGGTGTTTCAGCGCATGTCTGGAAGTATGGTCTATTTTTCTCATTTTACCTGATCTGGACGAGGTTCGATTCTTGGCCATGTCCTCAAACTGTTTTTTTTTTTCATTGTTTACTATTACTATCAGTGCTTTTTTGGCGTTATCACTTTTTCAAGTCTTTACGCAGCTGTCATGATATTGCAGCGCGTAGCCCGGCTTTGTCCACGGGGCTGTGCTTATACACCTGGTTTCAAATAAGGTTGCACTCGAAAAATCTGTGTATCGTTACCCGCAGTGCTTCATGGGTATCAAGTAAATAAGCAAATTAGCGTAAACAAAATACAAATCCAGGTTTCAAAAGCTATAGAATTCTTGTTTACATTCTTGTTAACATTCACATGGCTTTAATGGCTTTTAGATACAAGGATTCGGCCGTTTATACGCTACCCATGAATCACCGCGGGCTACGACAGGCTGGTTATCGAGTGCAATCTTTGTTGAAATAGGTGTATGTAGTCTTGACGTTTACATTGCCACAGGGTAACCATAAGAATGTCATCACTTACAAGCTTGAATTGATACAGCACAGGGTACCCACTTGTCAGGTTCTTAGCAGGCCCGTTACCAGTACTTTTTTATGATTTAAATTTAGGGCTAATTACCATATCAATAGGCTTTTCAAGTAACACAGTGGCCATATGCCCGACAGTTGCTACATTACCTTATTGTAAAAAATGCTACAATGTGTCGCTTTGATAGCGATTTTAAAGTGTATACAAGCACGGAAGAACATTCCACTTTTTCAGATTCGCTTGCCTTTTTCAACAAATATAGAATATATACTAGATCGACACTAGGTTGACAATTTACTGGGTTATTTGAATTAATTAAAAAGTGTCGGCCATTTAGGATATTGAGGACTTTCCCGAGTGTCGGGCATATAGCCACTGCGTTTCTCGCAACGTGTGTTTGGTTATTGTGAAATATCAGCATCATAAGAAATCTGAAAATGTAGGATTTTACGCGTGTAAGCCCACAGTCAAGCTTTAATATACCTGACAGTCCTTTTAAACCTGTTTTCCATATGATCGCACTCGAACAAACAAAGTGCAGGCGATCGTGTATGATTGAAACCACTTTGCGATCGGAATGCCATTGGTTGCGATCGGAATGCAATCGGTTGTGATCGGAATACCATCAGCTGTGACCGGAATGCAATCGGTTGTGATCGGAATACCATCAGTTGTGATCGGAATGCAATCGGTTGTGATCGGAATACCATCAGTTGTGATCGGAATGCCATCGGTTGTGATCGGAATGCCATCGTTTGTGATCGTGCTGTCAAATTAACTGTCATCGGGTGCAATCGAGTGCCATCATATAGAAACTAACCTTTAATTACAGTGACTAAATTTAAGAATGTCCCTAAAGTGTCAGTCCCCACAATGCCTCGCGGTCCATTCTCGCACACTCGTATATTGTTTGTTGTCGGCAAACGTAACAATTTCTTTTGAGCGCTGAATATTTACCATAACAACCTTGTCCATCATCTACGAAGCCGGGACCACATGCTGGCAAAGAATAAGATAATTTTTACATTATTTGCCTTTGGTTTAATCGCGACAGAACACAATGCTGCTGCGGCGCGGGTCCGAGCACACACACAAAAACAGATCGTTATAGCCCCGTGCACGCCTGAGCACAAACACACACACAAAAACAGATTGTTATAGCCCCGTGCGCGCCTGAGCACAATCACACACACAAAAACAGATCGTTATAGCCCCGTGCGCGCCTGAGCACAATCACACACACAAAAACAGATCGTTATAGCCCCGTGCGCGCCTGAGCACAATCACACACACAAAAACAGATCGTTATAGCCCCGTGCACGCCTGAGCACAAACACACAGACACAAAAACAGATCGTTATAGCCCCGTGCACGCCTGAGCACAAACACACACACAAAAACAGATTGTTATAGCCCCGTGCGCGCCTGAGCACAAACACACACACAAAAACAGATTGTTATAGCCCCGTGCGCGCCTGAGCACACACACACGCAAACAAAAGCAGATCGTTATAGCCCCGTGCGCGCCTGAACACACACACACGCAAACAAAAACAGATTGTTATAGCCCCGCGCGCGCCTGAGCACAATCACACACACAAAAACAGATCCTTATAGCCCCGTGCGCGCCTGAGCACACACACACACGCAAACAAAAACAGATCGTTATAGCCCCGCTATTTTACACACTTACAAAACCCTCGCGTGCGAGGTTAGTCTACAAAAGACTCTCATAATCACTTTAACTCCAAACTTTTGTTTTTACCGAAATCCCGTTATCCAAAATAATTGCCCGACTGTCCTGATCGCGTGCGAAATTTCTATACCAATCCCGCTCATGTTTTCCTCAAAGTCCCGCTGTGGCTAGGCTATACCTCGACAAGCCACTTTAGCATCTCCAGTGAAGTTTGTCTTGCAAAAACAGGCGTAGTCAAAAGGCTTGCTGCTAACACACGTAGCGTTTCTGCCACATAGACTTGTATCCAAACATGGATTCACACCTGAACAAAAGCAACAGCATGTTAATCACCGGAGACGATTATAAGAATGAAGCTCGTCTGCTGCTGCTGGTATCAGTCGTCAGTCGTGAGTGCGCCCGCGGTCGTCTCTAAGGAGAGATCGATGAAACGTGGTTGCAAAAGCATTGTACGGGATCCCTGTGGAAGGATTTCAACATACCGAGGCATTCGCCTTTGCGCTTGAGGAATCCCGGCATGCATTGGTGACAGTTCTCTTTTCCCATCATGCTAATGGTGCACTCACTCCCCTTAGGGCAAGATTTAAATAGGCATTTGTCTGCAAGGAGAGAATAGAGGCAAAGGGAAAACCATAGAATGAATGATGATAAAAGCGACAATGATGATAATTGTGGTGTCGATGTTGATGATTGTGATGATGACGATGATCAAATGACTATGATACGATGACAGTGATGATGATCAATTGACTATGTTTCTATTACAGTGATGACGATGATGATGATGATGATGGTGATGATCAAATGACTATGATACTATTACAGTGATGATGCTGATGCTGATGTTCAAACAACTTTGATACAGTGACGGTGTTGATGACGACGACGACGACGATGATGATTATGATGATCAAATGACCACGATACAGTGACGATGATGATACAATAACGGTGATGATGATCAAATGACGATACGTTTTTACCTTGAAATCCACTGAGTTCGAAAGAGAAACACAGTTTCCCCCCAGAAGGCTGAGACACATTCACCATGACATGGCTCGCTACCACTGCTCCCCTGCGCTCGACTTTCTCCAGCAAAATCTGAACAGGCTCGTCAGCCCTGGAGATCTTGATCTTGAAATGAAATAAGACAGTTAATAGGACAGTCTCAGTTATTCATTATATTAAGCCCATGGAAAGGGATTGAAATAGAATGGTTTGGGTGTTTATGTGTATTGCGAGGGAGCGAATTTAATTTACCTTTTTACCTATCTCCTTACCATTTTGTCCAAGGAAATCCACTTGCCGTATTCGCCTGTGTCACTCCATGAGAAGCTAAACACGAGGTCGGGCTCTGTGGTGGTAAGTTCCATTGCGTTGAGTACATATCTCTCGCCCAAGTCAGCCTTAAATAAGTTCGAATAAAAAAGAATTGTAACATCTTACTTTTTATTCGAGGATATAGCCATACTTTTGAGTATGTTAAAACACCAAGCACACGTTTCTACAAAGCGCATTAACTACCTATAGCAAGCTACCCTTTCAATTAGGATCTGCTGTTTCTAGTACAACTACCAGCAGCGTTTCGGCCAAGCAAACCACAAATAATTTTGAATGAAAGTAACGAAACATTATTATACTGATAAGCTGCAAACTTGCCATAGCGCAGCAAGCATGTAGCAAGCCCGTGCCCAGGAGTTTTTCTTGGGGGGGGGGGAAGACAGGGGGGGGGAGTTTCCTGATAAAAATCTGACCACACCATAGCATTGTAGCTAAATACATTTATGACTGCTATTTAATTAGACAATCTTATTTATAAATATTAGAGAATAATGGCCTATGAACTTCTTTGTTTACGGCACTATAATAAATCTGTCTGTCCGTCTGTCTGTCTGTCTGTCTTTCTGTCTGTCTGTCTGTCTGTCTGTCTGTCTGTCTGTCTGTCTGTCTGTCTGTCTGTCTGTCTGTCTGTCTGTCTGTCTGTCTGTCTGTCTGTCTGTCTGTCTGTCTGTCTGTCTGTCTGTCTGTCTGTCTGTCTGTCTGTCTGTCTGTCTGACCACCCCACCTGCCATTACAGTATCTCCACGAGACGTTTATTATTTGGCTACAAAAGTTCCATTTTTTAGATTTATGACATATTTAGATTTATGACGAGAATGCCTTTTTTATTTAATTCGCTTATGTTTAACAGTTTTATTGCGAACCGGAAGTGGACTTTTCGCCGTAGTGGGCAGGGGGGGGGGGTTGCGAACGCACCCCCTGCACCTCCCTGGGTAGGGGCCTGATGTACTGTGTTACAACTGTAGTCAATAGCAACATCGTAAAGACTACACAAGTCTCGTGTACCTTGATCCAGCGTTGAGCGCTTTCTAGTCCAGGACACCAGCTGTTACCTGCGGACAAGTCTGCATCGGGCCTGTTGGTAAAATATGCGTTGTGAAAACAACAGTAACACAAATACAACAGCAACAAAAATATAAAAAACGGGTTGCTCAGGTTAAAAACATGAAGATGGAATTAATAGGTTGAAAATCGACCCACAGAACACAGCAGAATACCCTCTCCTTCCCACTACATCACAAAACACAGCAGGAACTGGCAGCCCAGCAACAAAGCAACTCACCCTAGGGACGACGAGGCTGTCAACTTGGCATTACTTGTCCTTAGAACGTCATACTCGTAATCTGCACAACAAGTGAGTAACAAAGGTGATGCTTGATGCATTTGTAGTAGTATGGAAACTCATAACACAAACAAAATAAAGGCGGTCCTTAAACACAAATAGACTTTTAATCAAATCTGGGGGTATAAACCACCCTGCCCCTATCCCTGGGACAACTCCCTGCTGCGACAGACATACCAGAATTGTGCCTTTTCAAAGAGGATTTCCTGGCCAATTGGTTATCAAAGTTTTCTGGCCTAAAGGTCAAGCAGATGCTCGCCGCTTACTATTATAGAGATGATTGAAAGTATACGGTATCTTGAGGTATCCCCATGAAACACCAACTGTCTGCTTGCAGTAGCATTGTTGTTTTTTTACCTTTTTGAAAAGTGCCTATAACCAGACAACTGAGGGCTGCAAAGAAAAGCGTATGACTGCTCTTCATCAAGTCATGTGCATGTCACGGCCGTTACGGCCTCTGAAAATTGCATATCACAAGCTTTGCTCAGTCTATGACATCATAATTTGTTTTGAATATGACGTCAGAATTTAGGATATCTGCGCGTTCTATAAAAGCAATTCTCTTAGAAAAAATTGGGCGTATCAGCGCAATAAAATGAGATCTTATTTCTTTGTAAACTAGTGGAGTCTTAAAAATAGAACTTCACACATGTTCGTTTATTATTGACCTAATGTGTGAGCCTGTGGCTATGCTGGCCGCGTGAAGGCGAAGACTGTGCACTAGGGAAGTGGTAATAAAAACAGAATCTGTTGTTGTTGAGTGCAGAATTAGAGAGAAATAACGTCGTAAACTCGGGTTTTTGCCCGCTGCTATAACTGTCTGCTTGTTGTAGCATTGTTTTTTTTTTTTACCTTTTTGAAAAGTGCAAATAACAAGACAACTGAGGGCTGCAAAGAAAAGCGTATGACTGCTCTTCATCAAGTCATGTGCATGTCACCGTCGTTACGGCCTCTGAAAACTATGACGTCATAATTTGTTTTGTATATGACGTCAGAATTTAGGATATCTGCGCGTTCTATAAAAGCAATTCTCTTAGAAAAAATTGGGCGTATCAGCGCAATAAAACGAGATCTTATTTCTTTGTAAACTAGTGGAGTCTTAAAAATAGAACTTCACACATGTTCGTTTAATTGACCTAATGTTTGAGCCTGTGGCTATGCTGGCCGCGTGAAGGCGAAGACTGTGCACTAGGGAAGTGGTAATAAAAACAGAATCTGTTGTTGTTGAGTGCAGAATTAGAGAGAAATAACGTCGTAAACTCGGGTTTTTATAATGGCTAATATTAAGTACGTGATCTCAAGACATACTAAGGATGTAACAGGCTGCTGCTTTTCTGCGAATAGTCGGGTCTTAGCTTCTTGCTCTGGGGATAAAACAGCTCGACTTTGGGACGTGGAGAAAGGGACTGAACTTGCTCAATCGCCACTCGATGGCCATAACTATCATGTGAATTCGTGCAGTGTTTCGCCTTTTGGGACACTTATGGCCACTGCCTCTACAGATTCTACTTTAATGCTATGGAATCTTGAAACAGGGGAATGTTTAGCGGTACTAGAGGGACATACAGGGGCTGTCAGAGTTTGTCGTTTCTCTCCAAATTCTCAATTTCTAATATCGGGGTCAGCCGACGAAACGTTTATCATTTGGGATGTTTTACTGAAAAAACCTGTTAGATGCGTTGATAAACTAGAGAGCAGTGTTACAGCCTGTGCGTTTACTCCAGATGGCTTGCACATCATAACAGGGACAAGCGAGGGAAAACTTGCGATTTGGGAAGCTCAGAAAGGAAAATTCATTACTCAAGTTGAAGGGCATGACATGGGTGTCGGTGCCTGCGATTTCTCTCCAACATTTGGGTCTGCAGGTAAACTTTGTATATTACTTTCAATAAGAAATGCTGAAAAAGTTATATTTTCCCCACCTGCCGTTTAATATCGAGTTTTGCGTAATTTACAATTCTAAATTGGACATCTGCGAATCGGAAATTACTTTTTCTAGAGTGTTTTATAATCTAGACACAAACACACCGTCGTATCATATGATATTTCTCTATTTCAGTAAATAGAAACAAATGTTACACCATTATGTCCTATCTTGTTCTAGTTTGTAATCCTTCTAAGTACTATATCCTCGGGATTACTCTATTGAAGGGGAGTGACCACAATTGGACGTTTTCTACCTTTGATGGTAGAGTACCTTCAAGGACATCTGCATCCATTTCAAAGTCATTCCCTTTAAACTGCTCATCATTATGACATTCATGTTATGAATTAGTGACGAAGTCATAATTACCTTGGCCACTTGTATGAGAATGGGAATTTTCTCAATATTCTGAAGTGAAGCGATAGCATATAATCCAAGTCAAGTTAGGATGTTCAAGTTAAGATTTATAGCCTGCAAAGCATCACTTTCACTCAGGTTATTAGCTATAAAATAATTGCACATGAAAATAATGTAAAATTAGCTTTTCTGATCTCTTTTGACACATAATATACATAGTTTATAAGTTCCTGATAATTGACAGTACTGAGAGCAAATTGCAAAACATCCACTTGGGCTTGATACATACATGGATTGCCAATTTAAAAGTGTAATATTTCTAATTAGATGAGTTTTATTTGCATTCTCATCCACTGGCTTGATTTTGCATCACTCTTGAAATCACAGAAATATTCCACTAGCCTTAAATTGCTGTGAAAAAAACATTACACAACCAGAATTATGAGAATTTAAGACTTGATGTGCATACACATTGTGCAAATAGCAAAGGCGCTCATGTCTTGGTCATCCTGCTTGTTTTGGTTTGGGTCAAGCATTATTGATTTATTGTTTATTATGTCCCATTCAATTCTCTGTTTCATTCTATCTATTTCATATTCAAATTAAAATACTTTCCATTCTAAATACAATTCTTGTACTCAGACTCTGCCAACAGCTTGACAGGGCCGTCTTCTTTGATCACGCCTCCCCCTGACCAAGGAGGAATAAGTAAGGAGATGCCTTACCCATCCATCTTCTCTGATAATAAACTAAAAATAAAAGCATACCTAAAAAAAGTAAACCTAAAGAAAGTCTATTGCAATCTTCATGTAAAGCTTGTTAGTAAAGATATGGTACTGTAAGTCTTGAAAATCGCTGATTTAGGTCAGCTCGGGGGCATACCTCATATGCTTTCACATAATCTTTTAAATTTTCTTCAAGATATGAAAAGATACACAAGCTATTTTGGTTTCATTTTCATCTCAAAGAAGGCAGATGGTGATTGGCAAATAGCAGTTCCAAACCCTAAAATGTAGAAGAAAAATTGGATTTTTTCACTTTTATTATTACGATGAATAATTAACCATTAGCATAATCAGAGAAGTGTAAGGGGATGGAATGGCAACTGCATAAATTAAACGATTTCACACATTCTATGTTTGTTTGGCTTCGTTAATTTGAGTTTGTTATTTGTGTGTGTATTTAACACACAAATAACAAAATACATAGGTTGATGGCAATATACCTAAAGCTTCTAAATTTAAAAATCAAGGCTCACTAGAGTTTTTTATGGCAAAATGCATACTGATGCTTGTAGTGCAAGTTTCCCTGCAATTGGCTTTGTTGTTGTATGGTCGGGCCCTCCAGAGCATCAAAATCTGTGTATTGTTCGTTCAATTTCATTATCTTACTCTCAAATAACAAAATAGGTCTATGGCAATATTCCTAAAGCTTCTTCATCTAAAAATTGGGGCTTGCTAGAGATACTGTGGTTTTCACGGCAAAATGTGTACCTATGCTTGTAGTGAAAGTTGCAAAACAAACATTTCAAACTTCTGTAGCCAATCAGAGTGCCCCATTTGCCTTGAATATATTCACTTGCGATTCCATCTCCTTACACTTTCCTGGCATAATTCAGTCTTAGATCTGCCATCCAGCATTTGCCTTTCAATTTGAAAAAAAAAAAAGGAAAGAGATCTTGTCCTTGCTCTCATGAAATGAATCCTTAAATGAGGACCCCCCTCCCCCCACTATTTGAAAACCTTTACTCCCACCTCACCCCTCCCCATTTAGTTTGAATTTACTTTGTCCGATCTTTCCTGAGGTTGTATTCATCTCATGTTTTAGTCCCAGGACTTTCAGATACTAGTGGCAGTGCCCCACAGTTCTTGCTTGCATCAGGGGGGAATGACAACCTTGTACGGCTATGGACTATTTACACTGCCTCAGGTAACGTTGCTGAATTCTGTAAATGTCATGAAAAGATTGGAGACTGATACCAGTTAGAGATACGCTCAAATAAAGATTGATGTCACTCAGGTTCAAAGCTCCCAGGGATATAAGGAGAAATTAGAATGGGCAAACAGACTCTTCTCCCTGCCCAAAAACTGTGGTGGGCCTTTCTCTACTTTAACTTATTTAATTATCAGCGTATTCCTAGTCCTTTCCATCCCACATCTAGGAATACTCACCTTGTCAACAGACGTTGACAAGGTGAGTATCTTGTTCTCATCTTGTTCTCCATTTTGTGCTCATATGTCTATTTGTTCTGCACTTTTGTATTTGTGCAGCATTTTCTGAAGAATGCCACATTGCCAGCCGCTGTGTTCTTGATCAACACCAGAGCCAAGTATGGGATTGTTGCTTCTCCCCAAATGGAAAAATCCTCGCTTCAGCGTAAGTTATTGTATTAAATGCCAGAAACCACATAATGCCTGGTGCACATTAGTAAAATACTGACATAATGACATAGGCACACACACTGTCATGTTTGTATGTTCAAGTGTGAATGGCTTGACATAAAGACATGTTTTTTTCTGTTATGCCATTGTCCATCTTGTTATGTCGTCAACATAACCTTATCGTTATCTCTTTATTGTTATCTCTTAAAAAAATGTTAAAATACACATGTTACACTAAATCAACAGTGCTGTAAACTATTAGGAAAGATTTTGGGGTTAAAAGGTGTCTTTATTAATGGACTTTACACCATCTGCAAGTAATGTTAGCCTTTTTGAGGTCTTGTTGAATATTGATTTATGGGTTGTTGATATTTTATTCTAGATCTGGGGACAAGACAGTTATACTCTGGAATCCAGTAAGATAACAATTTCAAACTTTATCTATTAGAGTTATATTATTGAAATACCTTTACTATGAATATATATGCGAGCACTGTTCTTCAGGGCATGGGAGGATTACATATGATAGTTGTGGAAACCTTTTTTTGATGTAAATAGCTGAAATAATGATGTAATATATATATAAATATAATATATATAATATATATAAAATTATTATTATATTATATATAAATATAATATATATAAAATTAGTATATATATTAGTATATATTATTAGTATATATTATTAGTATATATATATATATATATACTAATTACTTAGTAATTAGTATATATATTACAGACTTACTTATATATATATATATATATATATATACATATATATATATATAAAATTATTATTATATTATATATAAATATAATATATATAAAATTAGTATATATATTAGTATATATTATTAGTATATATTATTAGTATATATATATATATATGTAATTAGTATATATATTACAGACTTACTTATATATATATATATATATATATATATATATATATATATATATATATCCACGTTTAAGTCCACGTTTTTTTTATCTAAAATAAAGAAGCATCAACACAATTTCATAATTATAAAACATGTGTTGTGCACATGCATGATAATTTGTCAAGTACATTAGATGATGATACGCTCTACTCTGTACACTCTAATCTTGCAAAACTGTGTTGCTTATATAAATAGTTGGTTCCATTGTTACTAGACTAGGGGCTGGGAAGAAGGGGTGGTTATTAAAATGTGGTGTATTTAAATAGAGTTTTACAATATTTTTTTTCCTGTCACAGCTTAATGGTGTAGCACTTCACACAATAACTGGACATTCAAGGTATGTGTCTGTTGTGCCTTTTGGACAATTTCAAGTATATAAAACTGACCTTTTTTTGATTGTGCACAGATATGTGACTTGTTGTTCATTCTCCCCTGATGGGAAGTGGCTAGCTACAGCAAGTGGAGATCGCACACTCAGGCTATGGCAACTCACTCTCACTGAAAATGGTAAGTTTGAACTGGTCATACCGTCCTGCTATTCAGCTTTAATTTAGTGCTATTCATAAAGAGATAAGGTACAATGTATATCTGATGGATCTGTGTATATATGCATTTATTTGATTGAACACAAGCATTTGCCGGAAAGCAGGTTATCAGACTTAGAGTATATCATAACCCGATAATATTGTAAAATTCTATTAGTAGCATAGCAAAGAATTCAAGATTATTGTTATATGAATAATGATATCCACTTGTATTGAGTTTATGGCATGAATATCTAGTTTTTATTTATTCCAGGGGAGCTTGACACTGGTGCTATGGCACAACAACTTCCTCAAGATAGCAAACAACCCTCAGTATTACAGGTGAGTGATGTGGAACCCTCAGTATTACAGGTGAGGGATGTGGAACCCTCAGTATTACAGGTGAGTGATGTGGAACTCTCAGTATTACAGGTGAGTGATGTGGAACCCTCAGTATTACAGGTGAGGGATGTGGAACCCTCAGTATTACAGGTGAGTGATGTGGAACCCTCAGTATTACAGGTGAGTGATGTGGAACTCTCAGTATTACAGGTGAGAGATGTGGAACCCTCAGTATTACAGGTGAGTGATGTGGAACCCTCAGTATTACAGGTGAGTGATGTGGAACCCTCATTATTACAGGTGAGTGATGTGGAACCCTCAGTATTACAGGTGAGTGATGTGGAACCCTCAGTATTACAGGTGAGTGATCTGGAACCCTCAGTATTACAGTTGAGTGATGTGGAACCCTCAGTATTACAGGTGAGTGATGTGGAACCCTCAGTATTACAGGTGAGTGATGTGGAACCCTCAGTATTACAGGTGAGTGATCTGGAACCCTCAGTATTAGAGTTGAGTGATGTAGAACCCTCAGTATTACAGGTGAGTGATCTGGAACCCTCAGTATTAGAGTTGAGTGATGTGGAACCCTCAGTATTTCAGGTGAGTAATGTGGAACCCTCAGTATTACAGGTGAGTGATCTGGAACCCTCAGTATTACAGGTGAGTGATCTGGAACCCTTAGTATTACAGTTGAGTGATGTGGAACCCTCAGTATTACAGGTGAGTGATCTGGAACCCTCAGTATTAGAGTTGAGTGATGTGGAACCCTCAGTATTACAAGTGAGTGATGTGGAACCCTCAGTATTACAGGTGAGTGATGTGGAACCCTCAGTATTACAGGTGAGTGATCTGGAACCCTTAGTATTACAGTTGAGTGATGTGGAACCCTCAGTATTACAGGTGAGTGATCTGGTACTCTTATTCTAGCATCACTTGCCATTTTATTAGGCATTATTCATCACTTTTACCTCATTCCTGCAGCACCTCTTTTCAGGATATAATGAGTTTACTCAACTGTCTACCCCATTAGGGTATTGTGTATACTAGTTGATTACACAATAGCTTCGGAAACAGTCCATAGGATGGTTCAGATAAATCTTTTCTATGACAAAATATAAGCCAGATTGATGTCAGATTGAAAGAAAAATTTTATCTGTTTGTGCAGAGAGGTGAGCGTAAGCGTCTTGTGACCTGGACAGTAGAGGAAGTGTGCACATGGCTGGAATCCATCGGCCTAGCTCAGTACTCAGAAGTGTTCCGGAATAATGCAATAGATGGCCACGAGCTGTCTAACATGACAGGCAACGTTCTCCTCACGGACCTGACAATAGGTACTGAAGACAATGATAACACTGCATCATAACCTGCTATAAATATAATACAGATATCTGTATCACTTATATTTACTCAAAGCCCTCCCCCTCCCCCAAAACCACTAGGATTTCCCATATTGCTGCTGCTGTGATGATGCTGATGATGCTAATAGTTCTGGTGATGTGATGATGCTGATGATGTGAAGATACTGATGATGTGACTATGCTAATGTTGATATATCGACTTGCTAATGTTGATAATTCGACCTCGATGTTGATAATTCGACTTCGATAATGATAATTCGACTTGTTGATAAATCGACTTGTTGATAATTTGACTCAACTGATGATAATTCGACGTGACCGTGGGTAATTCGACTTCGACAGTTGATAATTCGACTTCGACTGTTGGTAATTTAACTTTGGCTGTTGATAACTGAATTGTTGATAATTCTACTTGATTGCTAGAGAAGAAAAGTAGTGAAACCTTCATGTGGTAACGATAATTAATCTTTCTGAAAAAAGAAATTGATACAATAGTATTTACAGCTGACCACAAGACTTTAGACCAAGGATAAACGTTCGAAATGTAAAAAGGGCTAAAAAGGTAGATATGACAGACACGTTTGGTGTAGAGGCTCGTCAGTAACTATATAAAGACGGGAAATGTAAAGAGGGCTAAAAAGGTAGACATGACAGACACGTTTGGTTTAGAGGCCCGTCAGTAACTATATAAAGACGGCAAATGTAAAGAGGGCTAAAAAGGTAGACATGACAGACACGTTTGGTTTAGAGGCCCGTCAGTAACTATATAAAGACGGCAAATGTAAAGAGGGCTAAAAAGGTAGATATGACAGACACGTTTGGTTTAGAGGCTCGTCAGTAACTATATAAAGATGGGAAATGTAGAGGGCTAAAAAGGTAGATATGACAGACACGTTTGGTGTAGAGGCTCGTCAGTAACTATGTAAAGACGGGAAATGTAAAGAGGGCTAAAAAGGTAGATATGACAGACACGTTTGGTTTAGAGGCTCGTCAGTAACTATATAAAGATGGGGAATGTAAAGAGGGCTAAAAAGGTAGATATGACAGACACGTTTGGTGTAGAGGCTCGTCAGTAACTATGTAAAGACGGGAAATGTAAAGAGGGCTAAAAAGGTAGATATGACAGACACGTTTGGTTTAGAGGCTCGTCAGTAACTATGTAAAGACGGGAAATGTAAAGAGGGCTAAAAAGGTAGATATGACAGACACGTTTGGTTTAGAGGCTCGTCAGTTACTATGTAAAGACGGGGAATGTAAAGAGGGCTAAAAAGGTAAGAAAAAATAATTCTCATGGTCGATTTATCAACATAGCATAGTGATGATGATGCTGATGATAGTGATGATGTTATGCTGATGATGTGATGATGATGATGATGATGATGATGATGATGATGATGATGATGAAGATGATGATGATGCTGCTGCTGCTGCTGCTGATGATGATGATGATGCTGATGATGATGATGATGATGATGATGATGATGATGATGATGATGATGATCTTGTCTCTATAATGTTTAGGTCCTGCTGGCCATCGGAACAAGATCTTGAGAAGTATCAAGGACACGAAGAAGGAGGAGATAGATGATAACATCCCAGACGAGTACCTTTGCCCTATTTCACGAGATGTTATGAGGGATCCTGTCATTGCTGCAGGTCAGGTGTACTGCACTTTTCGGTTGCAGAAGTCTGCAAATCTCTTGCCAACAAAATCCAGCTGCTTAAACGCATTTAGACTTATTCTAATAAAATATAAGAAGAATATTCTAAGAAAGAACATCATGACCTGGTCAATGAAAATAAATACCTAAAAACAGCTTTTTACCTGTCCCCTGATATGAGATCCTGTTTCTTCGCAGATGGTTACTCATATGAGCGTGAGTCCATCGAGTCGTGGCTTCAAGCTGGACGCCTGACAAGCCCCATGACAAACGCACCGCTGCGTAACTCGACACTGACTCCCAACAGAATGCTCAAGAACATCATCCAGCGCCACTTTACACAGCACCTAGAGCAACAGGTCTAGCACATCCGTATGGTCTTCATCATAGCGGCACCTAGAGCAACAGGTCTAGCACATCCGTATGGTCTTCATCATAGGGGCACCGAGAGCAACAGGTCTAGCACATCCGTATGGTCTCCATCATAGGGGCACCGAGAGCAACAGGTCTAGCACAACCTTATGGTCTCCATCATAGGGGCACCGAGAGCAACAGGTCTAGCACAACCTTATGGTCTCCATCATAGGGGCACCGAGAGCAACAGGTCTAGCACATCCGTATGGTCTTCATCATAGGGGCACCGAGAGCAACAGGTCTAGCACAACCTTATGGTCTCCATCATAGGGGCACCGAGAGCAACAGGTCTAGCACAACCTTATGGTCTCCATCATAGGGGCAACGAGAGCAACAGGTCTAGCACATCCGTATGGTCTTCATCATAGGGGCACCGAGAGCAACAGGTCTAGCACAACCTTATGGTCTCCATCATAGGGGCACCGAGAGCAACAGGTCTAGCACATCCGTATGGTCTCCATAATAGGGTCACCTAGAGCAACAGATCTAGCACATCCGTATGGCCTACATCATAGGGGCACGCCTTAGACAAAGAAACCCGAGGCGACACCTTGGACAGCTAAGGCAACGCATTCAAACCCGAGGCGACACCTTGGACAACTAAGGCAACGCATTCAAACCCGAGGCGACACCTTGGGCAACTAAGGCAACGCATTCAAACTCGAGGTGACACCTTGGGCAACTAAGGCAACGCATTCAAACCCGAGGCGACACCTTGGACAACTAAGGCAACGCATTCAAACCCGAGGCAACACCTTGGGCAACTAAGGCAACGCATTCAAACCCGAGGCGACACCTTGGACAACTAAGGCAACGCATTCAAACCCGAGGCAACACCTTGGGCAACTAAGGCAACGCATTCAAACCCGAGGCGACACCTTGGGCAACTAAGGCAACGCATTCAAACCCGAGGCGACACCTTGGACAACTAAGGCAACGCATTCAAACCCGAGACGACACCTTGGGCAACTAAGGCAACGCATTCAAACCCGAGGCGACACCTTGGGCAACTAAGGCAATGCATTCAAACCTGAGGCGACACCTTGCGCAACTAAGGCAACGCATTCAAACCCGAGGCGACACCTTGGGCAACTAAGGCAATTTTACCTTGGACAATTAAGACAACTTTATGTAGAAGAAGATTAATAAGGTCGCAGCCTAGCCTGGCTCTCATTTAAAAAAAAAAAAAACAATGCGCAGCTTAAATTTAACAAAACTTTATCTTTACCTGCAAGGGCGGAAAAGCCTATTAAAAAGAATTCGAACAGTATTCGAATGGTAAAATGAAGACGATGTGATCACAAGAAAAGCCAGATCTCCAATATCCTGGGTGCCAGAGGTTCCCGCACCGCCGAACACCCGAAGGCACAACAAATTAAACCCGAAGGTTCAACGGATTAATCCCGAAGGCGAACGAATCCCGAGGTTGTAGGAGGTTGAGGCGACCGGCCTCTTGCATCCAGGATATATCTTAACTTGTAGATATTTTTAAGTAAGATATAGAAAAAAATAAACACCGAAAAACGATGTTCGTGAATAAACCTTTGACCCCCTAAAATTAACCAATATGTTCGTGAATAAACCTTATGATCCCCTAAAATTAACCAATATGTTCGTGAATAAACCTAATGACCCCCTCAAATTAACTAATATATTCGTGAATAAACCTTATGACCCCCTCAAATTAACAGATATGTTCGTGAATAAACATGACCCCGTCAAATTAACTAATATGTTCGTGAATAAACCTTATGACCCCCTCAAATTAACCAATATGTTCGTGAATAAACCTTATGGCCCCCTCAAATTAACTAATATGTTCGTTAATAAACCTTTTGACCCCCTCAAATTAAAATAAACTCGGCCATACAATAGTATTATAGTAGCTACGCTAATACTGGGGAGAGCATACGGCCAGTTTTCAGCCGGCGGAGATGCGGAGGCACCTTTAGTTGATATCATCGATGGCTGGCAAAGCTGCTGTTTTAGACCCTGCCCTCACGTATCCTGCGGTTTTAGACCCTGCCCCCACGTATCCGTTTCCGTTTGAACACGCAACCTTTTTGTTCCGTTTTCAAAAAGATCCGCGTCCACACGGAGCGTTTTCATTTTGATACGAACCGCCCCCACGAAAACGCAGAAACGATAGTAAAATGATAAACTGATCTACAGGGCATGCGTAGACCCACTTGTTTGCATTGCGTGCGCAAATCGAATCACGCCATCGTTTTCGAAAAGTTCCGTTTTCGTCCGTCCCATGGCACCGATAGAGTATCGTTTTTAGATTGTTCCACTCTGGAGATCGTTTTCAAATCGTTCCGTTTTCGGTCATCGTTTACGTGTGGACGATACCCGGATCCGTTTATACATTTATATGCATTCTTTTGAACTACATCTGCCAAGCTGCTGACCAATTCAAGTACACTATATCCAGATCATCTTGAATAAATACAAAAACCCGAAATTGTCGTGTTCGTGAACCAGAAGAATAAATACGATACACCAAAACTGGAATTCGAATCTGCCAAATTTTCGACTTTACTAAGACTTCTTCAGGGCCCTGAGGAAGTCTTAGTAAAGACGAAATTTTGGCAGAGTCGAATTCCAGTTTTTGGTTTATTGTATTCATTGTTCTGGTACAAGACCACGACAGCTTGGGCTTTTTGTTTCTAGAAGAATAAACACAATACACCAAAAACTGGTAATCGACTCTGCAGAGTCGTCATCTTGAAGTGTAGTATGGTCATCCATGGATGTGATTGGGCGGTATATGATGTTGTCATCTGCATCTGCAAACAGTCTGATTTGAGAATTTGATGCTTTACATATATCGTTGATATACAACAAGAATAGGGTCGGTCCCAGTACGGAACTGTGTGGTACTCCTGATGTTACTTGTACTTTATCAGAGTGGGTACCATTGACTGCCACATAATACCTCTTAGGAAACCAGATATCCAAGCCAATGTTTTTCCCCTGATACCATAATAAGAGAGCTTTTTCAAAAAACTTTGGGTGTGACACTTTGTCAAAAGCTTTACTGTAGTCTAGGAGCAGAGCATCCACTTGGTCATGATGGTTTAGCATGGTTGCCCAGTCATGAAAAGTGAGGACTAGCTGGGTTTCACAAGACAAGCCCGCACGAAAGCCATGTTGAAATATTGATATATGTTTTTAGATGATATGTGTTTGTTCAGATGGCTCAGATCAATGTGTTCCATGATCTTGCAGCTGATGCAGGTAGGAGAATTAGGGCGATAGGTTTCCGGAAGATCTTAGCTGACTTTTTGTGTATTGGGTCGACCATCGCATTTAGCCAAATAGCTGGTAAGGTCCCCTCATTGTAGCTTTGGTTGAAAATAAAGCACAGCATCCCGGAAAGTTCCTTTGCCAGATCCCGTAACACACGGGGTGAGATACCATCAGGGCCACTGCTCTTGGATACATTTAGTCCAGCAAGTCGTTTGTGGACACCAGCCTGAGTAAATATGCTATCTTGGACTGTAAACAAATTAAACAATATGTTCGTGAATAAATTGATTTTGACCTGATATTTCAAAGTTTGATGATGATGATGATAAACTTTATTAAAGTGTCGGAGACCGTCTAGCTTAGGAAACGCAGTCCGGACTAATATGGGGCCACAACCAAAACATCGAAATGAGAGGGGAAAAAATATTATATCTGTAAATACTAAAATTAAGAGCTATATATACTGATACTTTATATTGATACTACTACTACTTTATAACTAATTTAATTAATATAAGATAGAATAAAAAATAAAAGAAATAAAAAATATTCGTATAAATGTAGAATTTTAAAATAGTTATTAATTTTTGCACAAAGAGCAGCATTTTGTTCCATTATCAATTAGAAGGGAAATGTCGATTTCTCTTATTTTGCGTTTAAAAGTATTTAAACTCGTTGACGATCTTATAGTGACAGTTTCCCCCAAAGCTTTGGCCCAAGGTACCTTAAAGAGTGCTTTCCATAAGTAGTGGTGTTGTACCTTGGAAGGGAGAAATCTGCTTGCCTTAGATTATAGTTGGCACTGTGTCTGTTAAAAATGCCGCAGATATTAATAATGCTCGTTTATTTCAACCGTTTGCAGTTCTTTTACAACTGAATTACCGGTAGGGTCAGCTAACTACAAAATACATTACACCATACATAATTCATAATAACATTAAATCCCCAGCATATTGCGCTGAGACGAATTTGGAAAAACGGTCCGTGCGACCCGAAACCACACTATGTGAGCGCTTAGATCTTAGGGAGTATGGCGAGTTGGAGGATATAAGTCTGCTTGACACTAGGGGGTATAAGACGCTCCCCTGTTTGATATTGCTTATGAATTTTCTGCACACATTGTGACGCCGCGCCTCTAAAGAAGACAAGCATGCGCGTTCGAGGGCGTCCTCATAGCTAAGGCCACTACCGAAAATTATTCCTAGAGATCTTTTTTGAATTCTTTCTAAGGCAGCACATAGGTATTGCGGAAGGTTGGAAAAGACAACGCAGGCATACTCTAAGATGGACCTTATAAGAGAACAGTACACAGACACTAAGTCCCTTTGTGAGACACCACATGATTTTAGTTTTCTGAGTGCATAGAGACGACGGTTTGACTTTTTGATCACATAGTCACAGTGCGATGACCAACTAAGGTCCGAAGAGATATACACACCGAGAAGCTTGAAACTGGTGACTGACTCAATAACGGAACCGCCGACCGCTATTGGTTGGCACTGAGAACTATTGTACTGTAAAAAATCAACCCGCATCTCCTTGCACTTACTAGGATTTAACAGCATGTTATTATTTTGTGCGAAATTGTTGACATTATTTACCATATGTCTCATGACAGATGGAGCGTTGCGAGGAATTATTTCTAGAATAGATAAGTCATCAACGTATTTCACCCTAGGACCCCAGGCGCGCACTAGATCATCTACCATAACTGCAAATAAAATGGGGCTCAATTTGGTTCCCTGAGGAATTCCACCATTTGGGGATTTACAAGCTGATGACGAGTTAGCAATTTGGACACTCTGTGACCTGCCTTGAAGAAAAGCGGCAACCCACCTGACTAAGGAGGGGTGTAACCCATATCTAGAAAGCTTACTTAGCAAGATACGATGATCAATAATATCAAAGCCCTTTTTGAAGTCTGCAAAAAAGAATCTTAGCGAACAGCTGCCATTATCCAGCGCTTCTAATGCGATATGTAATAAATAGACTAACGCTTGAGAAGTTGATCTACCTGCAAGGGCGAACTGTTTGGGGTCAAGTTTACTAGTTAATGAGGGCGTAATCCGGGACAAGGTGAAACTTTCCATTATTTTAGCGACTTGACTTGTTAAAGAAACTGGTCTAATGTCTTTTTCTACAGACTTAGCGGGTTTCTGCTTGGGAAGGGGTTTTACAATTGCACTTTTCAGCAGGGAAGGGAGCGATCCCTCAACCAATGACGCGTTGTAAATGTCACTAACAACGGGACCAAGCTCATGAGCAAACTCCTTTAAGATTATGTTCGGGAGACCGTCCGGGCCAGGGGCTTTTTTTACTTTGATCCCACGGAGCGCTAATTCTGCTTCCCATGGCGTTGCGAGCAGGTCTGGAGGTACAGAATCCACAATAATTTCTTTAACATCCGACTGTGCCAGGGGGGTGAAACCGGAGGTGAGACTTACAAAAAAGTCATTGATCTTGTCACACAGGGAGTCAACGGAGTCAATAATCAGACCATCAACCAGTTGGAGGTACCACTGCCCAGAATCATCAGAAACTCCAGAAAGAAAATATTAGGAGGGCACAAGTTATTGTGCACCTTGTACATTAGTATAGCAATGTCCTGCAGCCGTCTAACAGGGTAGGTAGCTTAGCCCGTTCGAGGAGGTTAGCGTAACTAGAGCTTTTGTCTTTGAAAACAGCCCTGAGTCCTCTTTCTTGTACCCTTTCGAGCTTGCGCTTGTCACTTGATCGGCAAAAGTGCCACACAAGGTGACAGTAGGTGAGGTGAGGCAGAACTGCCGATTTAAATAGTTGTAATTTGGCGTTGGTGGGGATAAGATTCCTGAGGCGCATTAGAACACCAGCTCTTTGACTGGCTCTTCTACAGATTTCATTGATATGGGTGCAAAAATTTAACTGGTCGTCAATCGTGACACCTAGTAGTTTGAGTTCATTAGTGTCATTTATTATTTCACCATGCGCATAAAGAGCTGCGTTAGCGTCGGCGATTACCAGTAAGATGTAAAAGCTGATACTTTTTTAGATTGCCGGCTAGGAGGTTTGAATTGTACCACTGAGAAGCATGGTCTGCACTCACTCTGAGATCTGAAATCACGGTGCTAAGATCGCTTCCAGTGTGATAAATCTGATGATCATCAGCATACATGGATAAATTTCCGTCAATGTGATAGCATAGGTCGTTCTGAAAAATATTCCATAATAGTGGACCTAGAGCAGAACTCTGTGGACATCCCCGATTGATATTCTTGTATGAGCTGACATGGCGGCCTAGGCGCACCCGGTTATTCCTTTCAGAAAGGTAGCTACCCAGTAGTGCTATCAAGTTCTCTTGGAAGCCGTAAGCTTCCAAGAGAAGCAGTGGTGGATGAAGTGAATCAAAGGCTTTAGACATATCTGTTGAAAGGATGCTAACTGACAGTTTATTATCCCTTGCTTTTTTCCAGCCTTCTATTAGATTGATTAGGGTCGTCTCACAGCTGTGTGATTTTCTGTATGCCGAGGAGTTAGTGAAAAAGTGTCTTTCAAAACCCTCTGCAACTTGTGAGCATATAAGCTTTTCAAAGACCGTATCTACACAAGGCAAAACAGTAATGGGTCTATAGTTCTCCTTTGAATATTTCTCGTCTTTCTTAAATACCGGGGTCCAATCACCGAGCTTCCATGAGCCAGGCCACACCTTTGACTTGATGCATGAATTAAAAAGAGAAGTAAGAGGTTTAGCAAGCTCCGTTTCACCTATTTTTAGAAGTTTAGGGGGAATGGCATCACACCCAGCTGCTTTTTCAGGTTTAAGGGAGTGAAGTTCTTTTAAAACCTGGCCTTCCGTGACAGGTCGCAGCTCACGGCAAGGAGTGGTGTTAGAACACACTTCCAAGATGCGTATTGTGCTTGGATGATCCATGAAATCGTCAGGTGAAGACAATTTAGCCTTGTCGCCACCGATACCGTCTGCAATGGTGGAAAATTAATCTACCACTATCTCAGCTACGCGACTTTGGTCTTTAACAAGTGTTCCATCGACATCGTTGAGATGAATTTCATTGTCTCGAGTCGTATTTTTAGTGCTTTTAGAACGTTTTGAAAAACTCCCTAGGTTTCTCTTTAAGATGCTCACATTGTTTCCTCCAGTAGTGCTTTATGGCTATTCTTCTTTGTCGAGTGGCCTCATTGCGGGCTGCCCTTTTGTTTTCCCAGTTCTTAGGGGTTTTGTTTTTTAAGAATTTGGATGTTGCCTTGCGTTTGGCTCGAATGGCCTGCTTCCATTCGGACGTCATGTAAGGGACGTCTTTATCACGCACTTTCATTCGCTCCATTGGGGCAGAGTCTTCTGTGATGCGTTGGAAGAGGGAACTCCAGAAATAGACCTTGTCGTCAACATCGTCAAAGATATCGCGCCAAAGTGCCAGGGCGCAACATTCAACTGCATTTTAAAGTCATCACAGTCAGAGAATTTATAACTTCTGAAAGAGATAACTTTAGGTTTGTTAGGGTTAACTCGGTCATTCAAGATCCCATAAACAAGCGCATTGTAACTGAGCGATGGATAGTAGTTACCACTGTGTTTTATTGTCTCTGGCTTGTTGACAAGGAGTACATCAATGAAAGACAGTGTAAGTTTGTTGGCACGCATTTCAATCCTTGTTGGCTTTGTAATAGTGCAAAGAAAACCTTGCTCGGTTTCTAGATCGGGAAGCAATTTCCCCTCCGGTTTGTCTGGTCTGAGTCTATTAAGGTTGAGGTCACCTACTGGGATGACATTGTTGCTTTGTAAGCTAGCCCAGTTACAAATATCACTTAGTTCATTTTCTAAAAGGATTTGATAGTTACCAGTGAGAGGCTTCGGAGGGCGATAGGGGCAAAGCATTGTTACCGTCTCCGATTTTATTTTCGTCTGTATGGCTATAGGTTCGATAGTTTTATATTTTTTCGTAATATTAAGCCGCTTGTATGCCAGACAAGCTGAGACAATTGCCATCACCCCTCCTCCGCCCTTCTTCTGGTCATTACGGTGGATAGAATAACCGGGAAGTGCGAAACAGTTGTTCATATAGGAAGAATCTATCTTTGTTTCACTTACGAATATCATATGCACATTCAGTTTTTTTATTAATCTGGATAACTCCTCGAATTTGTTTTGAATGCTGTTAATATTTATGTGGCACAAAAGTATGCCTTTTGTGTTACACTTTCTTAGAGTCTCTAGATGTTACACTTTCGTAGAGTCTCTAGATGTTTCTAGAGTTTTGTTATAGTTCTCAGTCCTGAGGTACCATTGCGCAAGTTGTCATATGCTTAGCTCGTGTGGTGTGTCAGTGTATGGCACGCAGTGTGTTAGTGCATGGCTCACTGTGCAGGTGGTCCCTGGGTACAGCTTGTGTGGTGCAGTGTATCAGTGCATGGCTCACTGTGCATGTAGTCCCTAAGTAAAGCTTGTGTGGTGAAGTGTGTTAGTGCAAGGCTCGATGTGCATGTGGTCCCTAGGTACAACTTGTGTGGTGAAGTGTGTGTCAGTGCATGGCTCACTGTGCATGTAGTCCCTAAGTACAGCTTGTGTGGTGAAGTGTGTAAAGTGTGAGGTGCAAGTATCAACTACTTTTCAGCTCATTTTAATAAATCTCAGTATGTACAAATGCATTTGTTATTTTTCATTATAATTATAAAAGTATTTTTTAATCCAGTACAAAGTATACGAGCCATCGCGTACCCAAACTGGAGGAGTCCTTTAAGGTGAGGTATCCGTTGGTAAGCCGATTAATTTTCTTCGTAACACGTGATGAATAACGAAGAAATACGCATGCGTATGGATCTAGCATGGCGGTAATGTCTCGCACCAGATGCTTGACTAGATGGCACTCTATGGATCTCGTGAATATACTATTCTGTCGTTTAATACATGAATATTTTCAGCAAAACCAGATGCTACGTCTTGGGAATCAATTGTCTTTTTTTAAGGCACAGCCCCAAGTCCTGGCTACGCACATGGAGAAGCACTGCTTTGCCTTCTCGCCCTTTATAAATGACATGGAATGGAAAAGCCTTGTTTATATATGACAATATTTTCTGGCCAAGTCACGTGCAATTAACACGAGCATCGTTAAATATTGCTAGTGTAGCCTCGCTCCGTTAAACGCAAACAAAGGGCATGTGACAAAGCTCATCACAGCATATTGCAACATGGTCTACAAACAATAAAACATTGTTGGGCACAGAAGTTCTGCGTGTCATTCCAAACAATAATGTCGCTATTTGCAAGGGTCTTACAATCACTGCTTTTTCATTCACGAAGTATTTGCCGTGTTTGTCCACCGCTGACCCGCTATCACCGCATCTAGGTCTGTCTCTAGGTAAGTCCTCGTGACTTGAGGGGAAGCTCTCTTACCCGTCGTCACCCAGTAGGTCACGTTAGCGAGGGGACTCACTTTGCTTTTCACCGATATCTCTCCCATCTCCTCCCTGCCTGGTGACGCTGAGAGATGCGACCCTGACTCGTACGAACAAGATGACACCGACTCCGTCAAAGAAACGGACGCCTCTGACGACTCGTCAGACATCGGAGTCGTTCGACCCGTGATCGGGACCCCCGACATTAACCGACGACTATTAGAAAGGTCACGATTATCGATCGGCGATCCTTCGGTAGATTTCTTATCACATCTTGGCGACCAAGATTGTGGTCGGTGGTTCAGACCTGGTCGGGTTCTGTTCTGGTGGTCCTCCTGGGGAACTAGTTCCGAGTGTGACCTGGTGCGGCCTTGCATAATTGCTTGTTTTTTAAGCGCTTCGAGCTGAAGTTCGCGCTTTATTTTCTCGCGTTCCTGATGCAGTATAGTGCTCAGGTCAGTGCTGGATTTGTGTCGATTAGACCTTGGCGGAACTGGAAGTTTTACCACGTTGGGTGCAGGACACTCCACTACTTCCGGTGTATGGTCATCCGGTGCTGGATATCCTGATTCTGTAGGGAGACAAGCGTAAGTTAACCACAACACCCACTTTATTATACGAACTTATTACACTATTGTTGCGAGTTCTAGTAGGTTTTCGCATTCGCGGACGCTAATATTATCTTATTTTTCGGAGTCCCATCACAAACACGACAGAAAGCCTGTGTGAAACTCGCGCCAAAATAAACAAAGAATTGGTTGCGGCCGTCACGCCAGATAGCAACGATGAAATAAAATATGTATATTTAAAAAAGCCCTTTCTGGCATAGAAACTATCTTGTTAATTCGTGGATGCTGAAAAAATTGCTTTTGTTGTTCTAATTGGCACCCAAATAGTCATGTGATTTCTTATCCCAAGACGCCTATCGCCCACCTTGTCTGACGAGTCATGGATGATTTTTAGGCTATAACTATATTCTCCTATGCGGCGACGACATCGCAGGGAGACCATAGCACTGTGTACACCGAACATTGTCCTACTTACTCGGGTCATCCTCTGTCTGCTCATGTTCTTTTGTGTTAGACCGCTGAACGTGTTGGACGCTGCGCCAAAACTGCTCGTGTAGGTTGTCTAGTGACTTGTTGTAGCTTGGAGGTAGCGATTTCGGACGCGGGGAAGAGCTTACATTCGCGTTAATACTCAGTTGCTCTGTAAGCCCAAGACACATGTAATTACGGTTAAAGAAGTGTGCGTTCTTGGGCTATCTCTAAAACGGGTAACGGGGAATCGGGGAACGGGGGACGATAAAACGGGGAATACTAAAACGGGGAATCTCTAAAACGGGGAATACTAAAACGGGGAATCTCTAAAACGGGGAATACTAAAACGGGGAATCTCTAAAACGGGGAATACTAAAACGGGGAATACTAAAACGGGGAATCTCTAAAACGGGGACAGAGTTAGGAATCGTGTTTTCCTGGTATGCATTCGCTGACAATAATAAATTTTAAAAAAGTTTTACTATATGGCTTTTAAAATTTAAAATACGAGAAAGCAAATCAACGAATATCGATTAGTTTATCGATCGATTTCAAAAAGGCGGGAAAACAAGAAACACTCGCGCACGGTCGACTAAAAAAGTGTAAAAGAGTGAAAACATTCAACTAAGACGAAGACAAGATATACCAAAAAGACCTTGGAATGAGAGATGTTGGTGTTAATAGCCCCTCAGACGTAAAAAGAAGAATGATCCATGGGCCCAAGAATGGAAAGCGAAGCAAAAAGGTTTAACTTACTTACTTGGTTTATTTACCGTTCGGCGTTGTTTTCATCGTTGTGGCAAACACCGTAATATAATTCAACGACTTTTAGGGCTATTTATTTCTATTTTAACCTTTTTGAAGCTACAGGCTTCATCCCAAACGTGCTATAGATCTAAATAATGAGAACGAAAGCTCAGATATCAGCCTTCACGGCATAAATGGACTGATTGGTGTGAAAACTCGACGGTATGTAGAGAACAAACTTTTGATGTAAGTACTTATAGCGGAGCCAAGCGCGGCCGCAGGCCGCGCGCGTAGCTCCATAGGCATAGAAATATGGTATAGGTATGCGACTTGGTTTTTGTGGTCATCGCGCGGGTACCCTGTGGTGTCACTCGCCAGCCAGCCAGCAAGCCGCGCGACTCCCAGGCCCCACTCGGCCCCGAAATGGCGACTAAATACAAGCACGGAGCAAGGGAAAAAGTTCTTGTCGATTATGCGATGATTATTTATTTTGCCTCAAATTTTGTGACTTAAGGATAAAGTCAACTAGAGGAGATCTACTGACATTCATTCACGCCAAGATTTATCTGGTTTTAGCTAGTAAATTTAAGCAAGTAGCAGTTCACATTAAAAAGCGAGCACAACCACAAGAAAGCGAGAAAAAAACAATGAAAGGTGAGTTTCGGACGACGATTCGTATTGTCTATTACGGATATGAAAGTTATTGGGCTTTTGTTGTCCTTTTTGTTTGCTTTAAGAATGCAAGTAATTATTTAGTAATCAAATTATTTGAGCATAACAGCTTTTGTTTTGGCATTCTTCGTTTTTGTCTATATTCTTGGTTGTGTTGAATAAAATACGATACACCAAAAACTGGGATTCGACTCTGCCAAATTTTCGACTTTAATAAGACTCCTTCAGGGCAGATTGATTGTGTTGGGATATTTCATAAAGGCTAACCAATATCGTGTTGCATTTGTCAAATACTGCCAAAGAAGACCGTTCTTGTCTTTATATCCTGTGCTCTTAGTCCTAAGAAGATACATATCCTTAGAAGATACAGCAGCTTTTTCAACTTAGAAAAGAGAAATTTTCCTTACCGAGGATAAAAAAAAATCAACCCCTATTGTCAATATGTATTGTTGTTATTGTCTGCATCTTGCATCTCATGTGTTTATTTTTTTTCGAATAGTTTTGGAAAATTAGTTAGATTATAAATGGCTTGATGAAAATATTGTTTTGAAAGATATAATAAATAATTGTTTTCACTCTTTCATGAACCAGAAACTACCTGAGGGCCAAGATGAATGCTAAAGACTGGAAGACATGGGAATTAAAAACCATGTCTTGAAGAGAACAGTAGGGAGTTCTTATTCACTAGTCATTTGGTACCCCCACATCCATGGTTCCAGGAAAGGGTGGGGGATTAGACTTTTTTAAAAGCATGTTTCCAAGTTAAGAGTAAAAAACAGTCAATACCACCACCCCCCTTGACATATTCTGGTTAAAAAGTGGTCTAAAACCCCACATTAACCCCTGGCTTCTGCGGGACCATGAGGGAGGGGGCTCAAATGACTAGTTCATTACTATGTGATTCAGCAGTACACACTCAATATGTTTTTTTAGAACAAGATACTTATATAATATAAAACTAAAAACAAACTTTTGCTTTTTAAATAATAAATCTGTAAAGAAAACAGTTTTTTATCAACCTAAAGATAATGGGAAAGGGAATATTTTAGGAAAGTACTGAATATAATTATTATATAATTATTATTGTTATATTTTCTTTTCAAACATTTAAAGAAGAGTCATATTTCTTCCTTTTACTTCTCCTACTTCTCCTATTTTTATGCAATTGATGCTATTTGCTATTTCCTCTCTACACAAAAAATAAATTAATAAACAAATTTGATTTTTAAATTAGAAATTTTCATTTAGTACTTTCACTTATATCTTTTTTTTAGGATTTCCTTTCCAAGTCAGTCTCCCATTACATTTATTAATGTCTCCCATTACATTTATTTTCCCATTACATTTATTTTAGAGGCTTAGTTTTATTTTACTGGAATGGTTGGATCCAGGGTTTCTAAAAACACCAAAATATAATGCTTTACTGGATGTATATTTGTAGATGATATTAATTCCCATGAGGATGGGAAATCACCACATGGAAACTTCAGTATTGCATCTCATCTAAAACTGTGTCTGACACTATATAATATCTTTGGAATCCTGTTTAATCCATTACTTGTTCTTAAGGACAAAGCTTGTCAGAATGTAGCTTTACAAATGTACATTCATGGGACTTTTATGAGGGGAAGGGTTTTTTAGGACAAGATACTTAAACTATATAACACTAAGCAACAACCATGTTATTTTTCAATAATAGAATTTAAAGCTATGTTCACATAGCTTGGATAGCATAGGCTTGGCCTCTTTAGAGGCCTGTGGTTGTGGAAGGGTTAAGATAATGGGAAAGGGGAAATGTCAATAAATGCCCTTTCAAATTATTTTCATTATTCTCATATTTTTTTCACCAAACCTTTCAAGTTGAGTCGATTTCCTTTATTTCTCCTCTCCCGTCGACTATTGTTTTAGTCAATTGATATTCTTTGCTGTTTCCTCTCTACCCCAAATATAGATCAATGAAAGGGTTTGGTTTGAAATTAGAAGTTAGCATTTTAGCACTGTCAGTGATGTCTTAGATGTACTTTTTTAGGATTTGCTTCCAAAATCAATCTGTTTTTTCTCCATTGCATTCATTTTGGAGTAGGCCAACAACAACAAGGCCACTATATGGTAAAGGGTGGGTGCACCAATATGTAATGCATTGAAGGAGATACATTTGTGGATTTTAATTTCCAGACATTTTTCTGAATATTCAGTCCAATAAAGGAGAGAATCACCACTAAATTGATACCTTCAAATTACAGTATGGCATTTAAACAGTCTAAATATATTATTTGGAATCTTTGAAATGCTGTTACATCCATGAAATATTCTGCACAAGGGCAGAGCTTGTCGGAGTATTGTTTTGATTATAAGAATATTCATAATGGAACTTCTATGGTGGGGAAATAAGAATTTACCATTAGACTCTTGACAACTTTGACAGCCATATTTACACCAGGAATTGTGTTTGTTAACTTTGATGTACTGCATAATTTAAATTATTGAATAAGGCCTGCATCCATTTGGTTGGCCCAATAAATCTCAGTAAAGAGCAGGATCCTAGATCCCCCCAAAATACTTCGATCAGTCAATACAAAAGGTGTTCAATGCTGGCTCCGCTTTTAGGCAGTGCCTTAATCTATATATTAAGTTAAAAAAACACACCAAACACTGTGTTGCTTTATGATGATTTGATAGAATATTGCATTTACAAAGAAGCTGCAGTATCTTAAAGATACTTTTTTTTGGGTATTTGCATCCCTTGTTATTTATTCTTTTGTTTGTTTGTCCGATTAATTTATTTCTTGGCTAACGGTGGCGCTCGCCGTCTTGTCAAATTGTTTTTCTTTTTTGGGGAGTATTTGCATCCCTTGTTATTTATTCTTTTGTTTGTTTGTCCAATATAAATAAGCTATGTATTTCTTGGCTATCGGTGGCGCTCGCCGTCTTGTCAGATTGTTTTTCTTCTTCGTCAAATTTTTTTTTACACAATCTTGTCAGGATAAAAATCTCCGACTCAAAAAGCTCGTCGCCTATTATCAACTTCTTAGACCTTTTCCAAGCTCTGTTAAAGCTCGGTTCCTAACTCGTTTCCTGACTCGGCCCTTTGTTTGTCTTCCGTTTTAGTATTCCCTGTTTTAGAGATTCCCCGTTTTAGTATTCCCCGTTTTAGAGATTCCCCGTTTTAGTATTCCCCGTTTTAGAGATTCCCCGTTTTAGAGATTCCCCGTTTTAGTATTCCCCGTTTTATCGTTCCCCGTTCCCCGATTCCCCGTTCCCTGTTTTAGAGATAGCCTGCGTTCTTGTATGACAACCCGGATTCGGATAAATTTTACATGCAATTTAAATATCCCAAAATAGTGAATTCGAGATATAATATATACATGATCCCACATGGATCAAATGATGCCGAGTAGATGACGCTAGAAAACTGTCGTGATCCCAATGTTTTTTTAATAATCCTGATTCCACCTACACAGTTTGATCCCTGATCCCCAAAAGGTTGATTTCTAATCCCTTATAGTAGTTATGCTTTGCCGCCTTTTTTAATTATGCTGGTGGTAGAAAAATACACTGCCAAATTCGACTATCAGTCGATATCAGGGCTTCCTGGGTGAGCAATGAAAGCAATCCCAGAGATGATATTATGATAAGTAGTTAGGCTACGTGATGGTAAGTCCTTATCATCGTTTAACACTCAATTCCAAGTCCTGATGTTAACTGCACTATTCTTAAAGTATCCCATTTGTCCACAACACACGAGTCATCGAAACAAAACAAATGCATCCTGATGTATTTGATGCGCCCTGCACAGTGGGGTACATTAGAGAACAGTGGTGAAGAATTATTGTAAACAATACAACTTGCAAAAGGGTATACTTTTATCAGGCTTCAAACTACGAAGACTTATGTTAGCTGTTATAAGAAACTTATGGAAGTTCTTATGTTAAGCAAAATACATCAATTTAATCGTCTATGTGCCTTTCACCATCAATCGGAGCAATGAAATATTGTTATGTTGCCCTCGGCGCGCGTGGGGTTTCAGCTATTATTATGTCTAAAAGGTTAAGGAGATACAAATTGCTTTTATCAAATGGATTTGCTTTTACATACCTTGAGATCCGCTAGGCTCGTAGCGATAGAGAGACCGAAAGTAGCTATCTGTAATGATAAAAGAAATTCAATTAAGTTTTAGTGTGTGGATAATCATGTCTCAGCCCACTTAATTTAACCTTGTGTTATTGCTCTTCGTAGTAATGATTCCTCGCGGTGTTCTGAGTTCACTAACGCGGTAGCATTTGGTTTGGTCTTCACTCGCTTGAACTTCAGCATAATTCTTAACCAGGTTCACCTCAGTGATCCCTTGCTGCATAATAATTCAGGGAACGCTCCCAGAAATTCCTTGATCCTCAGTAAATACGACAAGATTTGCGTATTCAGGTCTAATCGAGTAATTAAATCATTGCTGGCTGTACATAAGCACGATGAAGTCGGATATTTCCAGTGGATAGAAACCAGTGAGAGCCGGCGCTTCTGACGGTCGTATCGAAGGTTTAGGCTCCTATCTGGCGGGCTGCCGGTGGCTGCCGACACATAACCGGCATATCATGGAATGTAACTGAGCCATCACGATGTGATGTGCCGAACAAAAGTTTTAGACAATATGCAAACGATCAAAGCTATGGTACAAAACAAAGGACAGACAGGAAATGTCAAATTGGTTAGATTAGCTTTTAGCAATAACAACTAGAAATTGTTTTTTTTTTGACAAGCGACTCTAGTTTTGATGGAAAAACGACGTTCCCTATATATCAGATAGCAGCCTAGCACGTGGTTTGTTTTTAGTGTATACTAGCGAAGAGTTTGAGCTGCGTGTGGTATAAGCTATCAGCTTTGTAGTTTTATTAACCTCGGGTCAGGAAAAGAATAAAAAAGAAGTCGGAAACCAGTGACAATCTAGACTAAAATAGCGTGGGTGTATGGCGAGCTGACAAATTGTCGATGAAGCTGACCACTAGATGCAGTCGATGAAAACCATGCAAATCAAAAGTCCAAATTCTTCCCCTGAGCTTTTCCACTTTTGTCTACCTAGCCGCCCGAGGTGTTAATGCGACAACTAAAACATTTGTAAAATGTGACGGAATGTAATTACTTTAACGGAAAACTTGTAATCAATGGAATGCTTTTGTTTCATAAGGATTTTATGGCTTCTTTACCGACTGCTTCTCATAAACAAAGAAATTACTATGCAACTTTGCAAAGAACCGTAAATCTCTTTGTACACAGGGAACCCACCGTTTTTTGGGATGGAGTAGTTTGCTTAGCAACCGAGCAGACGGGGGATTGGGGACTTGTTTCGAGTTTTGTGGATGACAACAGGCAAACGCCTTTTAATTTCAATAGTCTTATATCCAAAGTCAAATTAGATGCTTAATAATATAACCATTGAATATGTGCACGAGTAAGGCCCCTGATACTGCTAGCCAAGCACACATAGTCTGTCCGATATGTCTGTCCTTCCACCCATTCCCCGACATCCGATATATCTTTTTGACCACCCGCCCCCTGGACGATATATCCTTTTGACCACCCGCCCCCTGGCCGATATATCCTTTTGACCACCCGCCCCCTGGCCGATATATCTGTTTGGCCACCCACAAACCCCGTCTACGGCATCAAATCAAGTCGAACCCCGGTTCCCGTTTAGCCTGACCCAGTCCGCTACTCTCTAGTACCGTCTCACCTTCTCTGAAGGAGGGCATGGTGGCAGACCTGTCTTTTGCGAGGGCGCGAATATCAGGCTGTGAACCACCAAGACCGCTCTGCGCCAAGCTTAGTTTCCATATCGGTTTCAATAGCTCATCACTTGTCATATATTCGACCTGTCTATCTTGGACAGTGGTCGCTCTTTGCCTGCCCGGACCTACCGGAAGTTCTAGAAAGGAAGTGAATAGAATTAGCTTCTTTGAGTTCATTTCTAAAATCTTAAGTTTCTTTGTGTAAAATTAACATTGATTAACATGCATTTCACTGTATTTTTGGGCAAAAAGGAAGGTAGTAATCTCAAACTAATGGGCAAAACATTCATAAAAAATTTCACCTGAATTACGTGCGTAGGTACTGTGCCTATATTCCCTAATCCCTAATGCTGTTATTTCTATTGTATAAGGCTAGAAATAGGCGGCGCTGAACCGTCATTAGCGTCATCCTGGGCAGAATTATTATGCTGAGTGTCAAAACATTATGGTAAAATACATATGACGCTCACAAATAAAGAGAGTTCAAAGAGAAGACCCTGCTGCTGGGTAAAATCGCTCCCAATTACTGACCATCACATAAAATCGAACTGACTAGGGCAATAAACACTTGATTTGTAACTAGATCATAAGTTAGTTTTCAGCTTAGTAAGATTCCCACGCGCTCAATCTCTTGTTGACTGATGTGTACCCACCACCATAAATACATGTGTTCGGAGCATTGCTTGTAAGTAGCAAGTATGCTGGTGGTATACGAGTCAAGCCGCGGGGCTTTCCTCAGACAAATCTCAGAAAATAAGAATAAACACGTCACCTCTCATGAAGGAGTTCTCACTAGTGATTTAGCCATAGGTTTGAGTCTATGTCTATATTTTGTCAATTGTTTTGTGTTACTTACTTTCGCAGAGTACGCACGGCTCGTCCTGGAAGAGACACGAGAAGCATCTGGGGTGACCGCAGGTGTCTATCACTCGCCTTTTGCGCGTCTTGTCGTACCTCTCGCCACAGTCTGGGCAAGTTATGAACTTCGGCGAGCTCATAACTGAAGGTGGCATCACAGAAGTTTGCTTCGTGTGCGCTCTGAAGTCTCTGTAGCTCTCGCAAATTGATTTCCTGTAAGTAATAGCGCGCGTCAGATATTAGGGATCACACGCTTTATTTGTTTTGTGACGTTTGGAATATAAAAGCTAGAACTAATGACCTATCTGATTTGAATAGCTTTTGTGTAAAAACATAGGAAATGTTTTGAAAAGTTTTGAAAGCTTATTATGGACGTTATGTGAAGTGTTTCCTCATGGAAATGCCATTTATCATCAATGCTGCTTTGATTGACACCTCATGATCGACATTGATTGACGCGACAGATGATAAAGTTTTACAATCTCACGATCATCTCTTGTGTACAAGATTGTTATATGTAAAGTAGTCACAGTATAGAAAAAGTGAGCAAGAAAAAGATAGTTGTTGTTGACAACTAAATATATTTAAGCGATTTTCTTGCCACATTTGTTTGCGCAAAAACCAACCATCTTCTAAAAAAAAACCGTCCACGGCTTGCAAAATAAATCGCGCGAAAAGAAATAAGTAACAGTAGAAATTGTGCGCCCAAAAACGTTTAAAAACATTTTCATGAAATGCAGAACAAGATCTTGTTAGAAGCTTACTTTATAAACACCGGATAGTGTATAGGATTTTCATTTCTCTATAATGTTTTAGCTACACCTGTTTGCTTGGATTTGTCTCCCTGTAATACATTGGTGTTTGTCGTACGACTAGAAAACTGTGTGAAACCCGGTGCAAATGCTTCTCTGAAATTTCTTAAAACCAGACGAAATATTGACTCTAATTTCAAGTGCTGAGAAAGTGCGCGGTGCAACTGCTATGACTTACAATATACATTGCAAAGAAGATATCCTTCACCTTTGGTCGAAAGTCTTAAATAAGTTTCCCAAATTAATGTTAGTAAACGCCTTAGCCTTGACTAGTCTGGTATAACCTCATACCCAATGACAACCATGACTTCTCTAACCATCCCGGCTTTAAAAGGTCTCCCCCGCTGTTTTTATTTCAGAAAACATTAGACCTATAAACCTTCAAATAATACTATAAACTAAAGTAAAAAGTTTCGAGTGATATAAACCTTCAAAGACTCAACTAGCCTTACCTTAAAACTTCAAATAAAGCTCAAAAGCAATTAAAGTCTTTGGCAGTCTTACAATCTGTACCGGCCTAATCGTCAGTATGAAGCGTGAGGCGTTGACAGGGGGATGTAAACTCCAAGTTCTCGGAGCTGTTGGCATTATAAGCTATCGGCTAACATACCCTCCGCCGCGTAGGAGTTGTTTACACAAAGTTTACGTAGGTAATGTTGTTTACGCAGGTAAAGTTCATGTAAACAAATCCTTTCACTTGGACATCACGTAGCTCGAACATAACAACACGAACACACGAACTTTGTTTGTAATCAGAACTTCGAATCTAAAACACAAGTTATCTACATTCTGTTTCTGGGTTGCGCATTTACGCTATCTCTTCTGGGAGGACACACAAGACAAATGCAGGACGCCTCTTGTCCCGTCTATTTTATCTGTATTATAGACATGTTCTCTTTGATCCTCAAATCCCTATACTCCTGTCCGTGTTTACCCTTGATACCCTTCTGCACAGATTCTGTGAGCATTTGTTGACCCGGAATCCTTAGAACACCAGCTAACGAAAATAGTCTTATGCGGGCATTGTGGTGCTTACTGTGAAAAACATATATGTTTTATGTCTTATCTATAGATAAGAACAAGTATGCCCGCAGCATCCCGGAGCAACAAATGCTCACAGAATCTAAGGCTTACAGAATCTAAAAGCCAGTCAAAAAGACAGGAACTGTTTATTAAAAACTGCCATTGAATTGGTTAACAAACTTACTAAACCTACTAATAAATCATACAGTTTTAACTTTTTTAAGTTTCAATTCCAGCAAAAATCTTGAAAAAATCGAGAAACATTGGCGGGTAAACAAAACACACTCGCATAAGCATATTTTCCATTCTTTTAAAAGGGAAAAATACTACATTCTTCGTCGTTTGAAAGTATTTAGTAAACAGAGTCAGAATACACGTTCGAGCACCGGAAGTCAAGCTTGCGTAGGCTTGCACATGGGTCATGTGGCGGAAACTCTTTTACCATTGACATATAGGAGACAGGCGCGTACACAGAATTGACTAGGGGGGGGGGGGGGTGCGCAGTCATAGGTATCATGAAAAATCATAGAATTTGAGGATTCCTTAATAAGAAATGACCAATTTTTTGGCCGCCAAGGGGGGGGGGGGGGTGCGCGCGCACCCTGCGCGTACTGGTACACACCCCTGTGTACGAGCCTGGGAGATATTTGTACGAGTTGTTTACAAGCGATGCATATGGGTCAATATTTTATTATTTTTTTAGCATCAAAGCTTTTTTTGGCAATGAGAAAATTCCCATGGGGACCATGGGGTTTAGCTCCGTGCCAACATCGTGTATAAAACGTGCTACCCCATGCTCACTCGGGCGCCCAACAAAAGAGGTGTTGTCCAGGCGCCCACAGCATACAGTGCAAACAAAATCATCGGCGGGAAATGCAAGCATATGCCTTTGCAACGTGTTCTTCCAAACAGAGCTTTCCAGTGGGTAAACACGCTATGACGTCATTCTATTTAACAAAATAGACAAAAAACACGGAAGACTGCTGGTATGCGAACATTCTAGTAGGAGGGATGGAAAACAGAATGCGAGCCAACAAGCCCGCCTATCAGAGGTTTTTGTTGTTTTGTTTGACTCGCGCGCTCACAAGTCTAAAAAACAGTTTCCTGTATAATCTGTCTGGTATGCGCAAGTGCTATATACATTCATAGAGTTTCTACAAAAATTGTGATACATGGCGCAAACTGCAACTGTAAACTCGTGGCCCCGTAACGTGGTAACAGTGCGTTTCTGGTACAATAGGCACGTTGCATCTCAAAAAGATCCTTGGTCGGAGCTGGGCGAGATCATGTAGTCTGCTTGCTTCTATGCTAATAGTAGGGTTCAGGCTGAGATTATTTCCTATCTTGACTATACGGGGCGTGTCAATAATGACTACAAAGGGCCTTTTTTTACATTGCGCAATTCTTCCGTACGGTAAGGGGGGGGGGGGGGGGTTGGGGTTGGATTGTTATGGTGATGAACGCAAACATTTTGTCAATGTCTGTGGATTTTAATTGAAGAACTTTGCAAAGTCGTACGGTATTTGATTATTCAAACAGTAGTAAAGTGTATTTTTTCTAGGCTACCGCTAAGAAAATTACCGCTAAGAAAATGAGTCGGCAGCTTTTATTTGATGAGACACAAACCCCGGAGAAACCAAACCCAGGAGAAATCCACCTGCCGACCGAGCTTTACCCCGAGGGTATATCGACTCAAGACGAGTGGAATTCGATTTCTCAGTTGTTGATGTTGCTTTATAATTTTACTTTTTTTGCTCGCCTAATCTTTTCGACTACCCACCTATTCCCAAGATCGAGCCGGCGCTTGAAAAATACACCATGGAAATATCAAGAAAGCAAGAATGTTCAGGTTGGATAACTGAATTTATCTCCGAATTTATCTCTGAAGTTAACAGTAAAAGTATACGTATAAAAGTATGATATAGAGTTTTCATCGGTAACGGGCCAGGTGTTTAGCGAAGCCTCTGTGTCCATGCCATCCGTGCTAGCCGTTGTTTACCTTGTAATAATACTAGTGCCTGGACCAATCACATTTCACTTAGTCTGAATAACTCAAAGTCGCTTGATAATATATGCAGAATATCGACGAGACTCAAACAAAGAGAGAAAAAAGAATAATTCGTTAGAAAATTAAATGAGTTTCTAGAGATCTTATTGCGATCAGACGTCATTTGAATCTACATCTCTCCGTTGTTTTATCCTAGTAAGTGTGTTTTATTTTCCTTTGTCGGGGATAGCTTTTAACGGTGTGTGTGTATTTTTATGAAAGAAGTACCTGCTATTCTGTATAATTTACAATACGATTCTAGTATCATATACAAATGTTTCTATTTTTCTCGCTAGAAATTTAACTATTAGAACCCCAATCAAGGTGCATTACAAGAAATAGAAGGAAGATGATTCCAAAGAAGGTCAGCGTTTCATCAAAACCCAAAAACCCGTGGCCACTGCCGAGTCTTCGACTCGTTCTAGTCAGTGTGTCGCTAGCCATCACTGTTGTGACTTGTGCGTTGATCATCTTCGTGGACGTGAGTGCACCGAACTTGGCAAGCATATTTCTCTCGCCAATGTACTTCCCTCTCGGGCAGGGACTTCAACTGAAAGCCAGACGGTGGTCAACGAACAGGACAGAGTGCGCGATTTATTGTAAAGGCAAAGACGAGAATCTCAGGCGATTTGAGGGGCTACAGTGCGGCCAGGCCGTTTGGCAGAGTACGGCCAACATCGAGGAGCAAGATCGATACGTAAAACGTATTGCTACCAATTATGTGATGTTCGAAAACGAGCTCGGCGCCTCGAACTATTTTAGAGATTATTGGCACGATAAATTAAAAGATCCTCTACCCACGAGCTTCTATATTGAGGAGACGGAGAATGCTCCGCGTGCTGGCCAGGAGTTCCGGGCTTTCCGTTGGGACCCGGCAAGTGTGAATGAGCCCTCCGCATCCGTACGCAACTCTCCCTGGAACCACAAGGCTGCTTCAACTTCCAAACACATGATCTACATCTTCAGGTACATATTCAATATGAGGTTTTTTGTTTTGTTTTTGTATGCATGAAATAATGATCAATGTCGTTATATTGATTCAATCATGCATTTTTTAAAGTATTTTTAAATATCTATTATACTGGATGCATTAGCGGCTATAATCTATTACGATATGTGTATACGTGTTGTGCATGAGGACTTGTTAACAAGTTTATTTTTTCGCGTTTGTTTATTGTTCTCAATGACTATGTACATTTTCAAGACAAACAGAAAAGGCAATGATCCATTCTAAGCTCTCTTCTTGTGCCGATGTGTTGTTTAGAGTCGGAAATCCTGGCAAAAAAACTACTTAACTCTTAATTTTTTTTCCTTCTGTGCAAAGCTCGCTACAGGTGTCCTGAGTCATTCCATAAAAATTGATTCAATTTGCTGTTTTGGCACTAAATCATCGATTACATCCCTTAAAAATGATCCAGAAAAGATAAATCGTAAACATGCTTGAACAGAAACAAAAGGATCTGGATTCTACTCAAACATAAAAAAATTCTTCCTTATTTTTACATAACCTGAATTGGAGAAAAATGCACAGTCGAGAAATTTGAAAAGGCCGTTCGTCTTGTGGACGTTCATTTCTGATCAAATCCACTTTTAGAATAGTCGTTATAGCCGTCAGCTGACCGGGACTTGTTTTTATTTGAAGAGAGGCCAGTTGTGTTTTTGTTGGTCGATGACTGGTACCGTCGGATGGGACAGTTCTTTTTTTCCTGAAACAGAATGTCTCATAAAATTGCATTACGGGGGGGGGGGGGGGGGGGGGTATGTTCTAATAGCATACCCCTAATGGATTACAGTCAGGTTAGTCATTTTCTTAGATGAGAAGTCTCTTGTGAACATGATCTGTGTAACACGCCAATACTTCCCGCGTGTCAGTGGACTTAGTTCATATCAAAGTCTAATAGAACAGGAAGTGATGAAATGCTCTGGCGCCATTAGCAACTCATTTGCAACTTAACCGAACGCGATATGTTTCGATTTCACCTGTATATTAGTCGTTTCTTGCAAAGCAACAACAGCATCGTTAAATAAAACAAGTATTATTACTAAGCCCAGCGATGTTTTACTGTCCATCACACTCTGTTGCATGTTGCTTGCCTATGTTGCATGTTGTCTGGCTCATCAATGTTTTACTGGTTACAACACTATGTTGCGTGTTGCCTGGCTCATCGATGTTTTACTGGTTACAACACTATGTTGTATGTTGCCTGGCTTATCAATGTTTTACTGGTTACAACACTATGTTACATTTTGCCTGGCTCATCAATGTTTTACTGGGTTACAACACTATGTTGTATGTTGCCTGGCTCATCAATGTTTTACTGGGTTACAACACTATGTTGTATGTTGCCTGGCTCATCAATGTTTTACTGGGTTACAACACTATGTTGCATGTTGGCTGGCTCATCAATGTTTTACTGGGTTACAACACTATGTTGTGTGTTGCCTGGCTCATCAATGTTTTACTGGGTTACAACACTATGTTGTGTGTTGCCTGGCTCATCAATGTTTTACTGGGTTACAACACTATGTTGCATGTTGTCTGGCTCATCAATGTTTTACTGGGTTACAACACTATGTTGTATGTTGTCTGGCTCATCAATGTTTTACTGGGTTACAACACTATGTTGTATGTTGCCTGGCTCATCAATGTTTTACTGGGTTACAACACTATGTTGTGTGTTGCCTGGCTCATCAATGTTTTACTGGGTTACAACACTATGTTGTATGTTGCCTGGCTCATGAATGTTTTACTGGGTTACAACACTATGTTGTGTGTTGCCTGGCTCATCAATGTTTTACTGGGTTACAACACTATGTTGTATGTTGCCTAGCTCATGAAGTTTTACTGGTTGTAGCACTATGTTGCGTGTTGAGTTTCGTACAAAAAGATCAAATCTTTAACAAAAGGACTTCTGGTATTTTCACTGGGCGACAAGCAAAGAGTGGAGCTAGCTAATGAAAATAACCCGAAAATTCGAGAAATCCAATAGTTGTACGGCTAAAGGAAAAAGTTAAAGATGAAATATAATTCCTCGATATTATGTTTGCAATACATGACACCCCACATTTATGTACGGTTTTTCTGAGACAGAAAGCCGCGTAAGAAAATTATGTTCGCGCAACCTAGATGCGCAGCTGACACTACCCGTGCGCTGCGCGCATTTGTTACTTTAGACGGACTGACGATTGCTTGTCTTTCAGGCAGGGCCGGATATTTGCGAGGCTACTGGTCCAGGGTTTCAACAACAGCAAGGATCAACGTCTTGGGGTTGAATTCGCTGGAAGGTAAAACCTCCTGTAGAGAAGGAAGATATATTGTAGTATATGCCATAGATTTCCTTTCCAGATAGGGAAACTTTGTTATCAAAAACAACAGCAGGATAAAGAGACTATTGAAAAGTGGTTAAGAGGAAAGTGTTGAGCTAAACGTCACAAATAGCCGGTCGCAGCTGGATAATAGGCTTGAGGAATAAGATAAAAGACATTGAAGTCCTGAGAGAGACCCTAAGAGAGCCAAGCGGATGAATACAAATTGTGTTTTTCAACACTTAACACAGTTGTCTTTTATTTGTTCATGTTAAACTAGAGCTACGACAAATGTGTAAAAAAGATAATTCCAAGCAGAGTTCCTTGACTCAGCAGCACTTAGGAAAACACAATACTTCCATAGGGTTCAGGGTTTAATTCGCCAGCGTCGCTCGTTCGATAACGTTTTGTTTTCTTAGTGACCTTTTAACGAACTAGAATAATGTCAAAGTCGAATTTTAAAAAGTCTGTTCACATTGAACTTGCTGTACCGTAGTGTTCTTATCAAGCGGTCACCAACTCTACAAAGTCCCGAGCTATTGGCCACTCAAGCACCGGTTTATATATTATAAACGGCCACGGCCATCATTTAACGGGTTATTCACTGCCACGGCCATCATTTAACGCGTTATTCACTGCCATTTTTTGGGCCCAAGAACTTTTGGTGACAAAAGTGATAATAAAAATAAGCAGGTTGTTGCTGAGAGCGTCAAGAGAAAACGAGCATACCAGCGACCAATGTGGCTTTCGTTTTATACCGTATCTCCTTCTGTCATTTTATACCGTATCTCCTTCTGTTATATTTTATACCGTATCTCCTTCTGTTATATATTATACCGTATCTCCTTCTGTTATATTTTATACCGTATCTCCTTCTGTGAGCGCGCTGATAATTGGACGGCACCGGTAAGTGCTGTAACTTCGACGTTTAGCACCTATTGGTCCTATTTGGTACCTATTGGTCCTATTGGTACCTATTGGTCCTATTGGTACCTATTGGTCCTATTTGGTACCTATTGGTCCTATTGCTACCTATTGGTCCTATTGGTACTTATTGGTCCTATTGGTACCTATTGGTCCTATTGGTCCTATTGGTTCTATTGGTCCTATTGGTCCTATTGGTCCTATTGGTACCTATTGGTACCTATTGGTCCTATTGGTACCTATTGGTCCTATTGGTACCTATTGGTCCTATTGGTCCTATTGGTACCTATTGGTCCTATTGGTCCTATTTGGTACCTTTTGGTCCTATTGGTACCTATTGGTCCTATTGGTACCTATTGGTCCTATTGGTACCTATTGGTACCTATTGGTCCTATTGGTACCTATTGGTACCTATTGGTCCTATTGGTCCTATTGGTACCTATTGGTCCTATTGGTACCTATTGGTACCTATTGGTCCTATTGGTCGTCCTATTGGTACCTATTGGTCCTATTGGTCCTATTGGTACCTATTGGTCCTATTGGTACCTATTGGTCCTATTGGTACCTATTGGTACCTATTGGTCCTATTGGTACCCATTGGTACCCATTGGTACCCATTGGTACCTATTGGTACCTATTGGTACCTATTGGTCCTATTGGTACCCATTGGTCCTATTGGTCCTATTGGTACCTATTGGTACCTATTGGTACCTATTGGTACCTATTGGTCCTATTGGTACCTATTGGTACCCATTGGTCCTATTGGTACCCATTGGTACCCATTGGTACCTATTGGTCCTATTGGTACCTATTGGTACCCATTGGTACCTATTGGTCCTATTGGTACCTATTTGTACCCATTGGTCCTATTGGTACCTATTGGTCCTATTGGTACCTATTGGTACCTATTGGTACCTATTGGTACCTATTGGTACCTATTGGTACCTATTGGTACCTATTGGTACCTATTGGTACCTATTGGTCCTATTGGTCCTATTGGTTCTATTGGTCCTATTGGTCCTATTGGTTATATTGGTCCTATTGGTACCTATTGGTCCTATTGGTACCTATTGGTACCTATTGGTCCTATTGGTACCTATTGGTCCTATTGGTACCTATTGGTCCTATTGGTCCTATTGGTACCTATTGGTCCTATTTGGTACCTTTTGGTCCTATTGGTACCTATTGGTCCTATTGGTACCTATTGGTCCTATTGGTACCTATTGGTACCTATTGGTCCTATTGGTACCTATTGGTACCTATTGGTCCTATTGGTCCTATTGGTACCTATTGGTCCTATTGGTACCTATTGGTCCTATTGGTACCTATTGGTTCCTATTGGTACCTATTGGTCCTATTGGTACCTATTGGTACCTATTGGTACCTATTGGTACCCATTGGTACCCATTGGTACCTATTGGTCCTATTGGTACCTATTGGTACCTATTGGTACCTATTGGTACCCATTGGTACCCATTGGTACCCATTGGTACCCATTGGTACCTATTGGTACCTATTGGTACCTATTGGTCCTATTGGTACCCATTGGTCCTATTGGTCCTATTGGTACCTATTGGTACCTATTGGTCCTATTGGTACCTATTGGTACCCATTGGTCCTATTGGTACCCATTGGTACCCATTGGTACCTATTGGTCCTATTGGTACCCATTGGTACCTATTGGTCCTATTGGTACCTATTTGTACCCATTGGTCCTATTGGTACCTATTGGTCCTATTGGTACCTATTGGTACCTATTGGTACCTATTGGTACCCATTGGTACCCATTGGTACCCATTGGTACCCATTGGTACCCATTGGTACCCATTGGTACCCATTGGTACCCATTGGTACCCATTGGTACCCATTGGTACCCATTGGTACCCATTGGTACCCATTGGTACCCATTGGTACCCATTGGTACCCATTGGTACCCATTGGTACCCATTGGTACCCATTGGTACCCATTGGTACCCATTGGTACCCATTGGTACCCATTGGTACCCATTGGTACCCATTGGTACCCATTGGTACCCATTGGTACCTATTGGTACCTATTGGTACCTATTGGTACCTATTGGTACCTATTGGTACCTATTGGTACCTATTGGTACCTATTGGTACCTATTGGTACCTATTGGTACCTATTGTTCCTATTGGTCCTATTGGTACCTATTGGTACCTATTGGTACCTATTGGTACCTATTGGTACCTATTGGTCCTATTGGTTCCTATTGGTACCTATTGGTCCTATTGGTACCTATTGGTTCCTATTGGTACCTATTGGTACCTATTGGTCCTATTGGTAGCTATTGGTCCTATTGGTACCTATTAGTACCTATTGGTCCTATTGGTCGTCCTATTGGTACCTATAGGTCCTATTGGTACCTATTGGTCCTATTGGTACCTATTGGTACCTATTGGTACCTATTGGTACCTATTGGTACCTATTGGTACCCATTGGTACCCATTGGTACCCATTGGTACCTATTGGTCCTATTGGTCCTATTGGTACATATTGGTCCTATTGGTACCCATTGGTCCTATTGGTCCTATTGGTACCTATTGGTACCTATTGGTACCTATTGGTCCTATTGGTACCTATTGGTACCTATTGGTCCTATTGGTACCCATTGGTCCTATTGGTACCCATTGGTCCTATTGGTACCTATTGGTCCTATTGGTACCTATTGGTCCTATTGGTACCTATTGGTACCCATTGGTACCTATTTGTACCCATTGGTCCTATTGGTACCTATTGGTCCTATTGGTACCTATTGGTCCTATTGGTCCTATTGGTACCTATTGGTCCTATTGGTCCTATTGGTACCTATTGGTACCCATTGGTACCTATTGGTACCCATTGGTACCTATTGGTACCTATTGGTACCTATTGGTCCTATTGGTACCTATTGGTACCTATTGGTCCTATTGGTACCCATTGGTACCTATTGGTACCCATTGGTACCTATTGGTACCTATTGGTCCTATTGGTACCCATTGGTACCTATTGGTACCTATTGGTACCTATTGGTCCTATTGGTACCTATTGGTCCTATTGGTACCTATTGGTACCTATTGGTACCTATTGGTACCCATTGGTCCTATTGGTACCTATTGGTACCCATTGGTACCTATTGGTCCTATTGGTACCTATTTGTACCCATTGGTCCTATTGGTACCTATTGGTACCTATTGGTGCCTATTGGTACCTATTGGTACCTATTGGTACCTATTGGTACCTATTGGTACCTATTGGTCCTATTGGTACCTATTGGTACCTATTGGTCCTATTGGTACCTATTGGTACCTATTGGTACCTATTGGTCGTCCTATTGGTCGTCCTATTGGTCGTCCTATTGGTCGTCCTATTGGCAGTCCTATTGGTCGTCCTATTGGCAGTCCTATTGGTCGTCCTATTGGCCGTCCTACTGGTCGTCCTATTGGCCGTCCTACTGGTCGTCCTATTGGCCGTCCTACTGGTCGTCCTATTGGTCGTCCTATTGGTCGTCCTATTGGTACCTATTGGTCGTCCTATTGGTCGTCCTATTGGTCTTATTGGTCGTCCTATTGGTCCTATTGGTCGTCCTATTGGTCCTATTGGTCCTATTGGTACCTATTGGTCCTATTGGTACCTATTGGTACCTATTGGTCCTATTGGTCGTCCTATTGGTCGTCCTATTGGTCCTATTGGTCGTCCTATTGGTCGTCCTATTGGTCGTCCTATTGGTCGTCCTATTGGTCGTCCTATTGGTCCTATTTGGCCCTTATAGGCTGATCTAGACAGCAGGATTTAGTTGTATGCAACTTGCCCGCGACACCTCTACACAACTCGAGTCAAAGAGTGTAAATCAGCCTACGACTCCTCTAAGATGCTAGACTACGAAAGTCGTAGTGTGTAATTCAGGGATTAGACATGTTTTAGGCAGGTCGCATACGACTAATTCATTCTTTCTAAATCAGCCTTAATAGAAAGGTTTTTCAGTGTTTGACGTTTTTGTGCCGTTGTCTCAGACTCGCCGGTGTCATGGCCGACCTGATTATGAGTAACGAGCCCACCCCCCTGCGTAAATTTCTGCTCGATGTCCAGTGGGGAGTTCGGTACTTTATCCGAGCCACGCCTCTTCTTTGTGCACAGAAACGTGAGTACAGCCCGCCCACCATGGGGGTTCACACTATGACTGTGTTGCGCTATGTTGCAGCACGGGAGGATAAAGGGGAGGGGGTGGATTGGGTGGATATCCACCCCCATTTTTAGTAAAAAAAAAGTTATTTTGTTTAAAGAAAATAAATGTCTGAGGGATGGGAGGCACTGTCCATGTACCTTCGCCTGCTTGACTTTGCTGACGCGACAAATTCAATTCAGCATGAAGTATCTATGTGACCTAAAAGGACCCACTGGATCAGTTATAAGCCGCCCATCCGACCATCATCCACCCTCCATTATAAGCCAACCCTGTGCAAAATAAATGAAGTCTGGTTTATGAGGCTTGTTCTTATTCAATACTTCGCTTTTCATAATGTGTTCCAGTTTCTACTGCCTTGTCCATACTATCGTACTGGACCACAAATCTACTCAACTGCACGTGGGAATCTTTGAGAGTGTCGATGAGACTGCAGCTTTTAGCCTTCTGGCGTCACGTGACAGGTAAATCCGCACGTGACTGATAACCAGCAATTTGCACATTTTCACATGACAAATATCATTCGATAACGTCCAGCCAAAGTGATGTCTGTCCTGTGAACATTTTTGTGCAGTCAAAACTCGCTTTTCTTCTGCTTAATAACTCCGCAAACAAACACCAAGGTTTTCAAAGCGCTATGAACGCACACAAAAGAAAGGTTCGATTTCTTTTATAGAATTATAATTAATTTTATAGAATTTATCATGAAACGTGAAAGAAAAAGCAATAACAAAAAAACTTCAGCATAGCAGAACAATAAAAAACTTTCTAGGTGTAAATCCATCAGTCAAATGCAAGAGTTTTTTTTCTGATATAAAAATAGTTGCATGGATTTTTATCTTACGCAAATGGCAAAAAATAACAGCGCGCGCTCGTTTTTACAGTCAAGCTTCGCTTCTCGGCCAGCTGTTTATTTTTCGTACCATTTCTCATCCTTGGACATTACCAGCCAATATACCAGCCGCCAGAAGGGCTTTATTTACTAATTATCCTACGAATGTGGATTGTGCCCAGGACTCTGTCAAAAGTGTCAAAAGCAAAATCAATTTGACTTATTATCCAACTAGCGGTCAGAAAGGATGCCGGGAAGTCCGTAACCGTACACTCGAGCTCTAAATTTATTACTCCGTAACCGTACACCCGAGCTCTAAATTTATTACTCCGTAACCGTACACTCGAGCTCTAAATTTATTACTCCGTAACCGTACACTCGAGCTCTAAATTTATTACTCCGTAACCGTACACCCGAGCTCTAAATTTACTCCTCCGTAACCGTACACTCGAGCTCTAAATTTATTACTCCGTAACCGTACACTCGAGCTCTAAATTCATTACTCCGTAACCGTACACTCGAGCTCTAAATTTATTACTCCGTAACCGTACACCCGAGCTCTAAATTTATTACTCCGTAACCGTACACTCGAGCTCTAAATTTATTCCTCCGTAACCGTACACTCGAGCTCTAAATTTATTACTCCGTAACCGTACACTCGAGCTCTAAATTTATTACTCCGTAACCGTACACCCGAGCTCTAAATTTATTACTCCTTAACCGTACACCCGAGCTCTAAATTTATTACTCCGTAACCGTACACTCGAGCTCTAAATTTATTACTCCGTAACCGTACACCCGAGCTCTAAATTTATTACTCCTTAACCGTACACCCGAGCTCTAAATTTATTAATCCGTAACCGTACACCCGAGCTCTAAATTTATTACTCCGTAACCGTACACCCGAGCTCTAAATTTATTACTCCGTAACCGTACACCCGAGCTCTAAATTTATTACTCCGTAACCGTACACTCGAGCCCTAAATTTATTACTCCGTAACCGTACACCCGAGCTCTAAATTTATTACTCCGTAACCGTACACTCGAGCCCTAAATTTATTACTCCGTAACCGTACACCCGAGCTCTAAATTTATTAATCCGTAACCGTACACCCGAGCCCTAAATTTATTACTCCGTAACCGTACACTCGAGCTCTAAATTTATTACTCCGTAATCGTACACCCGAGCTCTAAATTTATTACTCCTTAACCGTACACTCGAGCTCTAAATTTATTACTCCGTAACCGTACACCCGAGCTCTAAATTTATTACTCCGTAACCGTACACTCGAGCTCTAAATTTATTACTCCGTAACCGTACACCCGAGCTCTAAATTTATTACTCCGTAACCGTACACCCGAGCTCTAAATTTATTACTCCGTAACCGAACACCCGAGCTCTAAATTTATTACTCCGTAACCGTACACCCGAGCTCTAAATTTATTACTCCGTAACCGTACACCGGAGCTCTAAATTTATTACTCCGTAACCGTACACTCGAGCTCTAAATTTATTACTCCGTAACCGTACACCCGAGCTCTAAATTTATTACTCCGTAACCGTACACACGAGCTCTAAATTTATTACTCCGTAACCGTACACCCGAGCTCTAAATTTATTAATCCGTAACCGTACACCCGAGCTCTAAATTTTTACTCCGTAACCGTACACCGGAGCTCTAAATTTATTACTCCGTAACCATACACCCGAGATCTAAATTTATTACTCCGTAACTGTATACCCGAGCTCTAAATTTATTACTCCGTAACCGTACACCCGAGCTCTAAATTCATTACTCCGTAACCGTACACTCGAGCTCTAAATTTATTACTCCGTAACCGTACACCCGAGCTCTAAATTCATTACTCCTTAACTGTACACCCGAGCTCTAAATTTATTACTCCGTAACTGTACACCCGAGCTCTAAATTTATTAATCCGTAACCGTACACCCGAGCCCTAAATTCATTACTCCTTAACTGTACACCCGAGCTCTAAATTTTTACTCCGTAACCGTACACCGGAGCTCTAAATTTATTACTCCGTAACCGTACACCCGAGCTCTAAATTTATTACTCCGTAACCGTACACTCGAGCTCTAAATTTATTACTCCGTAACCGTACACCCGAGCTCTAAATTTTTTACTCCGTAACCGTACACCCGAGCTCTAAATTTATTACTCCGTAACCGTACACCCGAGCTCTAAATTTATTACTCCGTAACCGTACACTCGAGCTCTAAATTTATTACTCCGTAACCGTACACCCGAGCTCTAAATTCATTACTCCTTAACTGTACACCCGAGCTCTAAATTTATTACTCCGTAACCGTACACTCGAGCTCTAAATTTATTACTCCGTAACCATACACCCGAGCTCTAAATTTATTACTCCGTAACTGTATACCCGAGCTCTAAATTTATTACTCCGTAACCGTACACTCGAGCTCTAAATTTATTACTCCGTAACCGTACACCCGAGCTCTAAATTTATTACTCCGTAACCGTACACCCGAGCTCTAAATTTATTACTCCGTAACCGTACACTCGAGCTCTAAATTTATTACTCCGTAACCGTACACCCGAGCTCTAAATTCATTACTCCTTAACTGTACACCCGAGCTCTAAATTTATTACTCCGTAACCGTACACCCGAGCTCTAAATTTTATAATCCGTAACCGTACACCCGAGCTTTAAATTTATTACTCCGTAACCGTACACTCGAGCTCTAAATTTATTACTCCGTAACCGTACACTCGAGCTCTAAATTTATTAATCCGTAACCGTACACCCGAGCTTTAAATTTATTACTCCGTAACTGTATACCCGAGCTCTAAATTTATTACTCCGTAACCGTACACTCGAGCTCTAAATTTATTACTCCGTAACCGTACACCCGAGCTCTAAATTCATTACTCCTTAACTGTACACCCGAGCTCTAAATTTATTACTCCGTAACCGTACACTCGAGCTCTAAATTTATTACTCCGTAACCATACACCCGAGCTCTAAATTTATTACTCCGTAACTGTATACCCGAGCTCTAAATTTATTACTCCGTAACCGTACACTCGAGCTCTAAATTTATTACTCCGTAACCGTACACCCGAGCTCTAAATTTATTACTCCGTAACCGTACACCCGAGCTCTAAATTTATTACTCCGTAACCGTACACTCGAGCTCTAAATTTATTACTCCGTAACCGTACACCCGAGCTCTAAATTCATTACTCCTTAACTGTACACCCGAGCTCTAAATTTATTACTCCGTAACCGTACACCCGAGCTCTAAATTTTATAATCCGTAACCGTACACCCGAGCTTTAAATTTATTACTCCGTAACCGTACACTCGAGCTCTAAATTTATTACTCCGTAACCGTACACTCGAGCTCTAAATTTATTAATCCGTAACCGTACACCCGAGCTTTAAATTTATTACTCCGTAACCGTACACTCGAGCTCTAAATTCATTACTCCGTAACCGTACACCCGAGCTCTAAATTTATTACTCCGTAACCGTACACCCGAGCTCTAAATTTATTAATCCGTAACCGTACACCCGAGCTCTAAATTTATTACTCCGTAACCGTACACCCGAGCTCTAAATTTAGTACTCCGTAACCGTACACCCGAGCTCTAAATTTATTACTCCGTAACCGTACACCCGAGCTCTAAATTTATTAATCCGTAACCGTACACCCGAGCTCTAAATTTATTACTCCGTAACCGTACACTCGAGCTCTAAATTCATTACTCCGTAACCGTACACCCGAGCTCTAAATTTATTACTCCGTAACCGTACACTCGAGCTCTAAATTTATTACTCCGTAACCGTACACTCGAGCTCTAAATTTATTACTCCGTAACCGTACACCCGAGCCCTGAACCTAATCAAGCAAGGTCTTATTCCTGATGCATTCAATTTCTTAACGTACAACCAGTCCCAAAGTTCAAAGCCTGAGCCTCCATTACAAGAATTAGCCCCTAAACCTAAGCATTTCATTAATTAGCCCATAAGCCTAAGCATTCCATGAATTAGCCCCCAAACTTAAGGATTGCAAAATCAGTCTCTGACCTAGGCCTTTTTTTTAATATGCTGTAAGCCATAACTGCTTACTTGATGTGTTGTTCCATTTCCAGGATCCTGCGTGCGTGATTTGCATTTTTTCGGTGTAGCCATGCTGCTCTTAAGTCTCCACAAGCTACACACTATTCTTTTGGTGAGTTCCACGACATGGACTAGAAAATCTCAGCTTTTTGGTGAACATCATGTGGAATCCAAGGTATTTTTTGGCCCAACTGTAATGCTAGTACAGCAATACAAGGTCGGCACATAAGAAAATGCAGGCGAAACATCCCGCAGTACCAACTGTTTAAATAGCACAGCGATCCCTTGTCTTTATGCTGTGTTTGACAAAGCCTGGGCGACACATCTTTGCTGTCGTGTGTGCGAATAGTACAGCAATCCCTTGTCTTTATGCTGTGTTTGACAAAGCCTGGGCGACACATCTTTGCTTTCGTGTGTGCAAATAGTACAGCATCGTGAATGCTGCTTTTTTAATGTCGTGTTCGACGTCGATGTGATAATCGTGGAGGAAGGGGGGATGCCTAAGCATTGTATTTGTTGTTGTCCTGTTTTGGAGTCGTATCCTGATGCCTTGTTTCCTTCCCAGCCGTACGACCAGATGGACTTGACGCAGGTTCGGTGCCAGAGCATGTTGATGAGCGCAATCGAGCGAGCGCGCCGCCAGAACCTGCTCAACCAGGACCTGTTTCTGCAGACGAACTAATCCTCTTGCTCTACAGGATAGCATTATGAGGAATAGCCCAGAATGGAAAACAAAAACACATCGCTTTTATTGTGAAAATGTCAAAGATTTTATCCAAATTAATTATTATCTTTATTGTCTATAATATGAATAAATTATTTATTGCCACAAATGGAAAACAATGTTATTTTCTTTTTGAGTTCCCCCTCTCTCTGAACCCAACCTCGACGACAGCTGATGAAATAATAGATTACAAGAAAATATAGGGAATCTTAGAGATTATATCCCCCAAGTTATTTTAGCAAAAATCTTCAATTTAATATAAGCAGGCTGATCATCTCGGGCGCTGTGTGAAAGGGCAGTTCTTGAATACGTTGATTGGTCATCTCGAGCGCTGTGTGAAAGGGCAGTTCTTGAATACGTTGATTGATCATCTCGAGCGCTGTGTGTGAAAGGGCAGTTCTTGAATACGTTGATTGGTCATCTCGAACGCTGTGTGTGAAAGGGCAGTTCTTGAATACGTTGATTGATCATCTCGAGCGCTGTGTGTGAAAGGGCAGTTCTTGAATACGTTGATTGGTCATCTCGAGCGCTGTGTGTGGAAGGGCAGTTCTCAAATACGTTGATTGGTCATCTCGGGCGCTGTGTGTGAAAGGGCAGTTCTTGAATACGTTGATTGGTCATCTCGAGCGCTGTGTGAAAGGGCAGTTCTCGAATACGAGGCTGTTGTGGCAGATCTGTAGCAGGCCGCGAATTATTGGGGGGGAGGGGGGGCATGATACAAAAAAATTAAAAAAATATTGAGGACACAACCCCACCTGTACTACTCATTTCCAAATCTTGAAATGCGACCACCAGTTGGTTTATTCATTTTATTTACGCTGTTATAAAATGTGTATAGAAGTGCTTATAAATATATATGTACTAGACGTAAAAATACTGATAAAGTGAAGAGCAACCTGGCTATTCTAATAATCAATCAATAAGATCAAGAGAGCATAAATATTTATAGACATATATTTGACAAAATGTAAAAATGCTTAAAATGTTCTTGCTTAAATTCCTTGGTAATTCTGATAATCAATACATAAAATTAGTTATTGGATAACTCTATGTACAATATATCTATGCTTATCTATTGCTTGTATCACCTGCTCACCGGGATCACTTGGAATACTGAGCGAGCTGTGGAGAAACACACTTCGATGTTAAGCCTGGGTTGTGTACACAATCCAGAATAGAAAAACGTAAAATATCTGCATATCATTTGCTTCCCCTTTAGACAGATCAAAACTCTTAAAAAGTATCTATTTGATTTTGAAGCAGAGTTTTTCTTTCCCAAATATGGGTAACTCGGGAAAGATCGTCCTCCTAGAGGAGGAATGGGGCAAGAGTGAAAGAAAAAGAAGATGCGGAAGGTTTTGAATTATTAAGGTTAACTCTCACATAAGCGGGAAACTATAAAATGAGAAAAAGGTTTGTGAGTAGAACCTTCCACTTATAAGAATAGTTCCCACGAGCACAGACCAAGAAAACTGGTCAATGCCATCAACGCATTTTATGGGCAAATAGTGGAAATTTGAGCCAAAAAGCTTATTTCCGCTATCGCTTGGCCGGCGCAGACTGGTGCCGAAATTGGGAATGAAAGCGAGGCTCTGTGCATTTGTCAAAGAAAAATAAGCTAAGCAATAAGCATGATAACATTTTGATAATTTGCGACTGGTATCTGCAGCCTTTATCAAAGCTCGAGCAATTCATCTGTTATCTATTCTCTTTTCCTTAGCTGTATTCCACTTTGAAGGAGATAGTTAAGAGATTTTCCATGGTGGTTGCGTGAGTTGACTCTGTGGTCTGACATAGAGCAAAGACAAATGACCAAGCGTGTGGAGTGTTCTATGGTGTAGAGCAAAGACAAATGACCAAGCGTGTGGAGTGTTCTATGGTGTAGAGCAAAGACAAATGACCAAGCGTGTGGAGTGTTCTATGGTGCAGAGCAAAGACAAATGACCAAGCGTGTGGAGTGTTCTATGGTGTAGAGCAAAGACAAATAACCAAATGACCGGCTTACCGTTGACCGAGAGAATGTCTGAAACTGGAGTAGTTGGGCGGGAATTATTCAAGCGATTGCGTGATGGAGACCTTCGACGAGATTTCTCTTTAGAAGAAGAATTTCGTGACGATGCGTCACGTGCCGGTGAAGAGCCTATTGGCTGTCTGTTCCCCGTCGGGGATGCGTTGTGTGACCGATTCCGTCTCGGCGATGATGTGCGTGACCGGCGACCTCGGTTTGGTGACGAGGACCGTGATGATGGCCGTGACCTGTGACTACGTGTCGGTGATGAGTTGCGTGACCTGACCGGCGAGGATGAGCGTGACGTCGGTCGTGAGTGCGGCGTGCAGTATGTGGCGGGGTGTGACCGACTCAGGCTTGGCGTGACGGGTCTCGAGTGCAGACTTGGGGTGCGGTTAACCGGGTGGCGCTTTTTGGTCGAGCCCAGACTGAGGGCCGAAGCAGAAAGATGGCTGCCTGGACCTTTCGTATGATTAACTGTTCTGCGCTCGGTATTTGGACTGAGGCTCCCACCTCGACCCGATTTATTACTCGAGATTCGAGACCTTGGTCGACTGCGCCCCCCTGAACTGCTCCCACTAGTACTGATGTTCCGGAGGTCCTTGTCCTGCCTCGCGAGTCGTCGAGCGATCTCTTGGAATTCTGCTGGCAAGTTACTGTACGCCTCGATTCCATGTGTGTCAGTGCGAGGCTCGACGGTCCTATAGCTGGCAATGGGCTTGGACGGAATCTGAGGGGAAATTATCCGAGTCAAGACAACACGATTCACATGACTGAGATCATAGTTAAAATGTACAATGTCTTTTCAGACCCCTGCAGTAAATTCCTTTTTTTTACATTCATTTTTATTTTACGATTTACAATCAATTCTTTCGTTCGACTTTGTTTTCGCGTCAGTGTTCAAGCGATAAAGGCAGCTCAAACATTTGAAGAACTCAGTTTTTTTAAATTCTCATGAAAGTAATTTTGATTTTTTTAAAAATAATAAACCACATAGTTTTAGTTTAGTCGACAATGTAGAAAACAATCTCCAGCTTTTCTCGTCTTCTAGGGGTACAGTACCGTCTTCTAGGGATACGGTACCGTCTTCTAGGGGTACAGTACCGTCTTCTTGTGGTACGGTACCGTCTTCTAGGGGTACAGTACCGTCTTCTAGGGGTACAGTACCGTCTTCTATGGGTACAGTACCGTCTTCTAGGGGTACAGTACCGTCTCTTAGGGGTATGGTACCGTCTCCTAGCGGTACAGTACCGTCTTCTAGGGGTACGGTACCGTCTTCTAGGGGTACGGTACCGTCTTCTAGGGGTACGGTACCGTCTCCTAGGGGTATGGTACCGTCTCCTAGCGGTACAGTACCGTCTTCTAGGGGTACGGTACCGTCTTCTAGGGGTACGGTACCGTCTTCTAGGGGTACGGTACCGTCTTCTAGGGGTACAGTACCGTCTTCTAGGGGTACAGTACCGTCTTCTAGGGGTACAGTACCGTCTTCTAGGGGTACGGTACCGTCTTCTAGGGGTACGGTACCGTCTTCTAGGGGTACGGTACCGTCTTCTAGGGGTACGGTACCGTCTTCTAGGGGTACAGTACCGTCTTCTAGGGGTACAGTACCGTCTTCTAGGGGTACGGTACCGTCTTCTAGGGGTACAGTACCGTCTTCTAGGGATACGGTACCGTCTTCTAGGGGTACAGTACCGTCTTCTTGTGGTACGGTACCGTCTTCTAGGGGTACGGTACCGTCTTCTAGGAGTACAGTACCGTCTTCTAGGGGTACAGTACCGTCTTCTATGGGTACAGTACCGTCTTCTAGGGGTACAGTACCGTCTCCTAGGGGTATGGTACCGTCTCCTAGCGGTACAGTACCGTCTTCTAGGGGTACGGTACCGTCTTCTAGGGGTACGGTACCGTCGTCTAGGGGTACGGTACCGTCTTCTAGGGGTACGGTACCGTCTTCTAGGGGTACAGTACCGTCTTCTAGGGGTACAGTACCGTCTTCTAGGGGTACGGTACCGTCTTCTAGGGGTACGGTACCGTCTTCTAGGGGTACGGTACCGTCTTCTAGGGGTACGGTACCGTCTTCTAGGGGTACGGTACCGTCTTCTAGGGGTACGGTACCGTCTTCTAGGGGTACAGTACCGTCTTCTAGGGGTACGGTACCGTCTTCTAGGGGTACAGTACCGTCTTCTAGGGGTACGGTACCGTCTTCTAGGGGTACAGTACCGTCTTCTAGGGGTACAGTACCGTCGAAAGTGTCGCACTTACTTTGGCACTTCCGCCTCCCGGTGTGTGATTAAAGTTGGCGAAAGAGTTCACTTTAGACTTCGTGTTCGAGTAATCTACTTTTCTTTTTGTAATCTTCCCTCGTCCGCCACCTGGGAAAGAAAATGTAATAAATAGCAACGAATTATTAAACGCACAAAGGCAACTGGGGTAAGGGGAAGCCTTTAATTTGTGGACGCAGACAAAGGTCTCCTTTTTTAGAATTCAATGTTTAAAACAATGTTAAGATACAGTGAGTCAAAAGGGGAATAAATAGTTTATATTTGTCGCTTCCTGTATAAGACCCCTAGCCCAAAATAGACGCCGTGCATAAGACATTCCAAATTGTACTCTCATGGGACTTTATGCAGTTACGATGTAAGTATTATCAAATGTAATAAGTATTGTCAAGACAAAAGTTACTTTGCTTGTAGTGTAATAAGTATTGTCGAGACAAAAGTTACTATGCTTGTAATGCAATAAGTATTGTCAAGACAAAAGTTACTTTGCTTGTAATGCAATAAGTATTGTCAAGACAAAAGTTACTTTGCTTGTAATGCAATAAGTATTGTCAAGACAAAAGTTACTTTGCTTGTAATGCAATAAGTATTGTCAAGACAAAAGGTACTTTGCTTGTAGTGTAATAAGTATTGTCAAGACAAAAGTTACTTTGCTTGTAGTGTAATAAGTATTGTCGAGACAAAAGTTACTATGCTTGTAATGCAATAAGTATTGTCAAGACAAAAGTTACTTTGCTTGTAATGCAATAAGTATTGTAACGACAAAAGTTACTTTGCTTGTAGTGTAATAAGTATTGTCAAGACAAAAGTTACTATGCTTGTAATGCAATAAGTATTGTCAAGACAAAAGTTACTTTGCTTGTAGTGTAATAAGTATTGTCAAGACAAAAGTTACTTTGCTTGTAATGCAATAAGTATTGTCAAGACAAAAGTTACTTTGCTTGTAGTGTAATAAGTATTGTCAAGACAAAAGTTACTATGCTTGTAATGCAATAAGTATTGTCAAGACAAAAGTTACTTTGCTTGTAATGCAATAAGTATTGTAACGACAAAAGTTACTTTGCTTGTAGTGTAATAAGTATTGTCAAGACAAAAGTTACTTTGCTTGTAGTGTAATAAGTATTGTCAAGAAAAAAGTTACTTTGCTTGTAATGCAATAAGTATTGTCTAGACAAAAGTTACTATGCTTGTAATGCAATAAGTATTGTCAAGACAAAAGTTACTTTGCTTGTAATGCAATAAGTATTGTCAAGACAAAAGTTACTTTGCTTGTAGTGTAATAAGTATTGTCAAGACAAAAGGTACTTTGCTTGTAGTGTAATAAGTATTGTCAAGACAAAAGTTACTATGCTTGTAATGCAATAAGTATTGTCAAGACAAAAGTTACTTTGCTTGTAATGCAATAAGTATTGTAACGACAAAAGTTACTTTGCTTGTAGTGTAATAAGTATTGTCAAGACAAAAGTTACTTTGCTTGTAGTGTAATAAGTATTGTCAAGAAAAAGTTACTTTGCTTGTAATGCAATAAGTATTGTCTAGACAAAAGTTACTATGCTTGTAATGCAATAAGTATTGTCAAGACAAAAGTTACTTTGCTTGTAATGCAATAAGTATTGTCAAGACAAAAGTTACTTTGCTTGTAATGCAATAAGTATTGTCAAGACAAAAGTTACTTTGCTTGTAGTGTAATAAGTATTGTCAAGAAAAAAGTTACTTTGCTTGTAATGCAATAAGTATTGTCAAGACAAAAGTTACTTTGCTTGTAATGCAATAAGTATTGTCAAGACAAAAGTTACTTTGCTTGTAGTGTAATAAGTATTGTCAAGACAAAAGGTACTTTGCTTGTAGTGTAATAAGTATTGTCAAGACAAAATTTACTTTGCTTGTAATGCAATAAGTATTGTCAAGACAAAAGTTACTTTGCTTGTAATGCAATAAGTATTGTGAAGACAAAAGTTACTTTGCTTGTAATGCAATAAGTATTGTCAAGACAAAGTTACTTTGCTTGTAGTGTAATAAGTATTGTCAAGACAAAAGGTACTTTGCTTGTAGTGTAATAAGTATTGTCAAGACAAAAGTTACTTTGCTTGTAATGCAATAAGTATTGTCAAGACAAAAGTTACTTTGCTTGTAATGCAATAAGTATTGTGAAGACAAAAGTTACTTTGCTTGTAATGCAATAAGTATTGTAACGACAAAAGTTACTTTGCTTGTAGTGTAATAAGTATTGTCAAGACAAAAGGTACTTTGCTTGTAATGCAATAAGTATTGTCTAGACAAAAGTTACTTTGCTTGTAATGCAATAAGTATTGTCAAGACAAAAGTTACTTTGCTTGTAGTGTAATAAGTATTGTCAAGACAAAAGTTACTTTGCTTGTAGTGTAATAAGTATTGTCAAGACAAAAGTTACTTTGCTTGTAGTGTAATAAGTATTGTCAAGACAAAAGTTACTTTGCTTGTAATGCAATAAGTATTGTCAAGACAAAAGTTACTTTGCTTGTAATGCAATAAGTATTGTCAAGACAAAAGTTACTTTGCTTGTAATGCAATAAGTATTGTCAAGACAAAAGGTACTTTGCTTGTAGTGTAATAAGTATTGCCTTACATCGACTTACCTTGTCTATGGGCAGTGTTGCCGGGTGTGACCGTCTTAGCCTTTGCATTCTTTGTTTCAGCCTTTTTCGTAGCCGTGGGCACAAACTGTTAAAATGAAATATAAGACATGATTGAGATCATCTCTAACGAACACACAATGAGTTAAGAAATAGAAGACTTAACTGCGTGGTATTCGTACCATTTTTGTTGTACTGCGTGTCGGCCCATTGGCGAGTGGAGTCGTCTTGTTTGCATTTACCACTAAAACAATAGAAATTAAAAGTTCTGAGATTTCGAAGCAATCACTGCGTAACTAATTGACAGAAATGATAATCTTGCTTGGCGTCTCTTCAGAGATACTGTACCGATTCCTGGTCACGGTCTAACACTTACCTCTTGACGTGCGTATCGGCAACTTGCTTGGCGTCTCCTCAGAGATACTGCCCGATTCCTGGTCACGGTGTAACACTTACCTATTGACGTGCGTATCGGCAACTTGCTTGGCGTCTCCTCAGAGATACTGCCCGATTCCTGGTCACGGTCTAACACTTACCTATTGACGTGCGTATCGGCAACTTGCTTGGCGTCTCCTCAGAGATACTGCCCGATTCCTGGTCACGGTGTAACACTTACCTATTGACGTGCGTATCGGCATCTTGCTTGGTGTCTCTTCAGGGATACTGTCCTCTGACAGCAGCGACTCCACGCTGTTTTTCCTCGAGCTGCAGGGCGTCTTCGAAAACGCGAATTCCGAGGTCGGAGAATCTGGGTAAAAGTCTTTGTCCAATCTATCGTTAGACCAATTTCCTGAGTCAGGAATCGTATCCAGGAGTTCCCCATCCGTGAAAACCTCTGAACTTAAATCAGATAGCTCCGCATTGAGTTCATTGTAGTCACCAGTCTGTAACGTCCTGCTTTGCTGATTCACATAATTGAGCGTGCGATCGTACCGGCTCATACTCTGCAACACGTTCATGCCTGCAGCGCCATGTTTGTTCGCATCCCAAGCGCCATGTTTGTTCGCATCCCAAGTATCCTTAGCGCCCATCGATCTGTCCGTGTTTGCAGCGTCTGTAGCTCCATCATCCGGCCTGGAGTCGTGACGCGTCCCTGTGCTCATGCCAGGTTTAGGTGCCGGGGAACAGTTAGTTTCTCGCTCGTTAGTTGTCGGTGCAGTTAGCATATAGTCAGGACTCCTCTCTTTGGCGTCCGTGCGAATAGGAGAGTAGTCCCGGTCCTTACTCGGGAAATACCTCGGGCTCTCCACCTCTTGCTCAAAACCACTTTTCCTGGAAATTCTCGAGGCGTTACTCGAGAGCAATTTTCCTGGCATATCCGAGATATCCAGATGCTCAAAGCTTGCACGCAAATGCGTAGCTCCGAAATCCATGTCATCACCAGTCTCGTTAAGACTACCATTCCTCTTTTTCCCGGTCAGATCCATGCTGTCGTTTATAAGTTCTCCAGTTTTTTCACCAGAAGTTTCTAGCTTTAAATGGTCGTAATCACTTCCGGTTTTACAAGGGCTGTAGGAAGGTTTCTTGATCTTTCGTTTAGGGCTTGAGAGCGCTATGTGGTCATCATAGAGCTTCAGGTTGCCGCCCATAGAATATTTAAAGCACGCATAGTCGGACGCGAGGGTAATCGATGAAGGATCGTAGAAGGTCGATAACTCCTCCTGAATCTTTACTTCGTCGAACTTAGGCAAGTGATCGGTGTCTGCGTAAAACGCCGCGTCGGGGATAACAAGCCTCTGGCCCTTGGCCCTCCTGAAATGGACGAGCGTTTTTATCAACTTTCACAAGCATATAACAAAAAGCTAGTAAGAACAGATGTCATCTGTAATCGAACCTCCAACTAACACGGACCACTTTCCACTGGGTTTGCTTGATAGTAACTCCCTCGATAACTAGTGATCCCGATGGGTCTATGTCCGAGTGATTTCTGTTCTTTCTTACTTTTCAAATAGTTTCCTATCTCTTCAAGTAACCCTATATGTTTTAACTCCGGAAACTTGTTTTACTATATTTGTACAGTTATATGTCTACTTATATCTGTAGTGTCCGCCGCATTGCATTATGGATTGTTAAGGTGCGCAATGCACCATGGTAGAACACATGTCAGAGATCCGCCATCTTGTATTAAATGTGGAAGACCACGAGTCTGTTTCTTTTTGCTTTGTTCCTTGCCGAACACCACATTCTGGCGACGAGGATGGGATCAACAACTGGATAAACACATACTGAAGTTAAATCTGTCAAAAAAAAAGCCGGTATGGCCGTCTGTTTATCAGGATTACCAACGCCAAAAGCCTTCGACTGCATTGGCGAACCAGCCACGCTGGAACAAAGATGGACAATCTGGAAGTCCGAATTTGAGCTCTACTGCACTGCATCTGGCATCAAAGACTCGAAACAACAACGAGCAATACTTCTTCACCTAGCAGGAGCTGGAATACGAGAAATTTTTCACGCTTTTACGGCTGAACAACAGGGGGAGGACTATAAAACAGCCATGGACTCCCTCACTCAACACTTCAAACTCAAGAAAAACGTACCGATGGCCAGGCAAGCCTTCTTGACAGCGGTACCAAAACCCGGTGAGAGGATTCATCAATTTGCAATTAGACTGCAAACCCTTTGCGAACACTGCGAGTACAACGACCAAAAGGACAGTCAAATTCGAGATAGAATTTTGACCTTCATATTGGATAAACCCCTCAAAGCAAAACTCTTTCGTCTGACTCTCAGCAAGCTCCTGGAAATTGTCAACACGTACCATGACAAAGAAGCACTAGTTCTTGTGCCAGATCAAGGTGGTGTTAACCAATTGAGAGTACAACAGAAGCCTGACAGTGCTGATCCCAAGTTTGATGGCAGATGTCATCGTTGCAATAAGCAGGGTCATAAAGCTGCTGACTGCAGATGTAGCAAAAATCACCAATGTGAAAAATGTGGGAAAATTGGACATTTCAAGGTCTGCTGCAAATCAAAGCAGACATCTGGAAAAGCAAAGTCTGCAAGTGGACCAAAATCAAAGGGCAGGAAGCCATCTCATGTAAGACAAGTGGAAGCTGTTGATGTTCAAGAAACTGATAGCGAAGAGGAAGAAGATGTTTTTAATGTATTCTGCACGCACACAGAGTCACCGCCTGGTACTATGGAGATATCTATTGGAGGTGTTATACAGAATGTCATCATTGATTCGGGTGCAAGCTGTAACCTTATGTCAGAAAGGACATTCAATGACTTATCAAAAGGAGACATTGTTTTGAAGCCAAGTAGCAAGCAAATTTTTGCATATTCGTCTAGTGATGCTTTAAATCTTAAGGGTAGTTGTATGCTTAATGTGCATGTACCAGAAACAAATGTGGATAAGCGCGCAAAGTTTTTCATTGTCTCTGGAAAAGCGTCAACTTTGTTAGGTCGTGAATTATCTGAAGCTCTAGGCATACTCAAAGTAGGAGTTCAGGTTAATAGTTGTAGCTCAGATTTCTCAGCTATAAATACTCAGTTAAACAGCAAAGCAGCGCTTAAGGCCAAATTTCCTGATGTTTTTCATGGTTTGGGCAAGCTTAAAGGTTTTAAACTCAAGTTACATATTGATCAGAATATTAAGCCAGTAGCACAACCATTGCGTAGGATTCCTTTTAGTCGCAGGCAGAAGGTCGCTGACAAGTTGGAGGAACTTGAGAAGCTTGGTGTGGTGGAAAAGGTAAACAGTCCTACAAGTTGGATCAATCCCCTTGTGGCAGTCGAAAAGCCAAATGGAGATGTTCGCATTTGTTTGGACATGCGCCAGGCCAATCAGGCTATCTTAAGAGAAAGACACCCAGTACCTACTATGCAAGAAACCCTACAAGAAATCTCAGATGCAAAGATTTTCACCAAATTGGATTTAAACATGGCTTTCCATCAAATCAAGTTATCCCCAGAGTCCCGAGACATAACTACTTTCGCAGCGCCAACAGGTTTATATCGCTACTGTCGATTGCTCTTCGGTGTGAACATGGCTACCGAGAAGTTCCAGAACCTGATATGGCAAGTTTTGAAAGACTGCCCTGGAGCCTTCAACATGCATGACGACATTCTTATAGTGGGTAGGAACCAAAAGGAGCATGACGAGAACCTGGAAAGAGCTGTCCAAAAGCTGCAAGACAGCGGGCTCACCCTCAACTATGAGAAATGTGTGGTAGGAGCCTCGAGTATGGATTTCATGGGAGACACCATTTCTGCAGATGGTCTTAAGTTATCTGACAAAAAAATCGAAGCAATTGTCGAGGCACCTGCACCAACCAACCAATCAGAGGTGAGAAGTTTCCTTGGTTCTGCTCAATTTTGTGCCAAATTCATTCCACAGTTTGCAACCATTTCTGCTCCCCTGTGGGATCTTACCAGTAAAAATGCTAAATGGAAATGGGGTGCCAAAGAGGCAGAATCATTTGCACAAATTAAGCACTTGCTAACATGTGCACCAGTCATGTCTTATTTTACACAGGGAGCCCAGACCAGGATTATCACTGACGCCTCACCAGTTGGCCTGGGGGCCATACTAGAGCAAAGACAACCTGGTGATGGTCAATTTCGACCAGTGTACTACGCAAGTCGTAAGCTTAGTAAGGTTGAACAGCGCTACTCACAGTTCGAGCGAGAGGCCCTTGCTGTCAAATGGGCCTGTGAGAAATTTCACATGTTCCTTTATGGAACCCATTTTGAAATACTAACTGATCACAAACCCTTAATTTCAGTCCTAGGTCCAAAGTCTAAACCCCCGTCTGCTAGGATTGAACGCTGGCTGTTGTACCTTCAGCAATTCAGCTATGTGGTCAGGCACATTTCCGGAAAGGAAAATTCAGCCGACGCCCTGAGTCGTTTACCAGTTGGTCCAGTACAGACAGCTGATTCTAAAGCAACCAGCGAGTATGTGTTTAGCACTGCAAAGGCCGCAGTACCTGTCGCCATGACCCCAAAGCATGTAGAGGTTGTTTCAGAGAAGGACCCAACCCTTATTCTGGTACGCGAAGCAATTAGAAGTGGAGACTTCACCCGCCTCACAGGTACCTTGTACAAAGCAGTGTCAAAGGAGTTGTGGATTGCCGGACAATTAGTGATGCGTGGAAACCGAATTGTGCTACCAGAATCCCTATGGAAGCAAGCAATTATTTTAGCTCATGAGGGACACCAAGGAATGGTGCGCACAAAATCCCGCCTGCGAAGCAAACTATGGTGGCCGCAGATGGATGCACAGGCTGAACAGTTCATCAAGGCCTGCTACCCCTGCCAGCTAGTTGGACCACGTGGCAAACCGGAACCTGTTCGATCAACAGAACTACCTGAAGAACCATGGGAGGACCTCGCCACAGATTTGACTGAGATACCTGGAGGAAACCACTTGCTGGTAGTTGTGGATAACTACTCCAGATGGCCAGAGGTAGTACTCCTTAAGAAAACCGATGCGCCACACGTCATCACGGCATTGGAGGGAATATTCAGGACACATGGCATACCATACACGGTTCGCAGCGACAACGGACCGCCCTTTGCCTCGAAAGAATTTGAGAATTTCTTAGAGTTCTTAGGCATAGAACATAAGAAAGGAATTCCATATTGGCCACAGAGCAACGGCGAAGTGGAACGATGTAACAGAACAATTCTTAAAGTGATTCGGATAGCAAACTTGCAAGGAAATGATTGGAAGAAAGCGCTTGATGATTTCCTTTTTCAGTATCGCACAACAAACCATGCCGCAACTGGATGCTCGCCAGCCGAACTCCTAATGGGAAGGCAGCTCCGAGACAAGCTACCTAGTGTAAAGATTCCGAAGGATAGAGCGACAGAGTCAGAGTGGCAACACAAACTTAGGGACAGAGACGCTCTATCAAAACTCAGACAGAAAGAGTATGCTGATGCTAGAAGACATGCTGAGCCAAGTGGAATTGATGAAGGCGATGAAGTATTGCTGCGACAGACTCGCCGCGAGAACAAACTCTCTCCAGTTTTTGAGCCTGAAGCTTACAAGGTTTTGCAGAAGACAGGTAATGCAGTTGTACTGGAGGATTCTGATGGAAATAGGAAGATGAGGAATGTAGCACAAATGAAGAAGTTCATCAAACCACAGGAAGCAGTCGCCGCAGACATGCTGCCTACTCCACCTGAAATCGCGCAGGAACATCAAACCGCACCTGAGACCCAGAACCAGTCCACACTTGATTGTACAGCTGAAATGCCAGCGTCTCCTGGTTCTCTAGCCAATCAGCGACCTGCGCGCACTAGGCAACAACCTGTTCGTTTTAAGGATTATGTGCTACAATAAGTTTTGTTAGTTTTCTTTTTCTTTTCAGTTTTACATACATGCGTAGGACCCCTACTATAGCTGTTATAGTTATTTAGCTCCTAGTATGGACTTTAATGCTAAGTAAGGGGGGGATGTAGTGTCCGCCGCATTGCATTATGGATTGTTAAGGTGCGCAATGCACCATGGTAGAACACATGTCAGAGATCCGCCATCTTGTATTAAATGTGGAAGACCACGAGTCTGTTTCTTTTTGCTTTGTTCCTTGCCGAACACCACAATATCTACAGTTATATGACCTACGTAAAACGGATACTTTCCAAATTTTTCAATGGAGCTACGCTGGGAGCTACAGTGGAACCTCCATTTATAACGGACACCCGACTCTATTTTGCTCTTTTTTTAAGGTGTGCTAAATAAGTGTTAATAAGATGACTTATTTTTGGAATATTTTCTGGCTTAAGAACCTGGCGGTTTAATTTCATTGACAAAAAAGAACAACAAAAAAAACAAACAAACAAAAAATAAACAAAAAAACGGCATGTCAGGTAATGCATTAAAAAACTCATTATCCCATTTTTTTTCTTTTCTTTTTAAATATTTACAATTCCGCTGTTTAAAAGCCATTCGAGCAGGATCTATATATAGAGGTTTTAATTAAATTTTTGTACTTTCATATTAAAAAAATAAAACTTCAGTTTACTCAGCATGTTACACGGGTAATTCGAGTGAAAATACGCTTTTTGTTAGATATCTGGAGCCTGACACAAGTCTATTCATTTTTTTATATTAAAAAGTAGAGGAATAACATCTTCTGAGATATTACTCAAAGAGAAAATTCGTGTTTTAACTTACACATTCGATATAATGATGTCATTATCTCTCCTCAATAGGACAATCATGGAAATTTGTATAAAGTGTTCGTTTTCGCACCCTTAACAGAACGATTATCTAGCCGTAAATCCATGGAGAAGAATAAGGATCTCCACTTACCGTCATGTATTTTCAGAGTCTCAAAAGATTATGCCAGCGAGCAGCGAGGATTTTCAATATGCAAATTAGCCCTGCGGCAGGTGGGACGCTAGCGAGGTAGCAACATTATGGTTTTGAAATCGTCACACTGTTGCTATAGAAACTGCGTTTAACAAAGTCCTCTAAATATAATGTGTAGAATTGTATAATATAGAAAAGCCTCTTTTTCAGAGTTTTGACCGGCTTTAGCTCAATGGCACACAAGCCAAGCTGTACAAACAGGCAAGTAACGTCTTTTTGATACATTTGAATCTGGCCAATAACTCCAAGGAAAAATGAAATAGTTTGAGATCGTGATGTTGAGTTATAGGAAAAAGAGACTCTCTCGGGACTACCAGCGAGTTTGTGTAATCAAGATTTCACTCAATCAATGCAGTCATGGAAGGGGCAACTTATAGACACTATTAAGAGAATAAATCGTTTTTCTCCTATTTTATTGCTTTCTTTTACTTTTCTGGCTTCGTAGGATACGGTTGTGCAAGTACTCTGCCCTCCCCTCCCTCCAAGGGTTCCCCGTGCGGGGGAGGTAAAAAAACTAATGACCGTTATAGTGACATTTGTGGCGCTCTGTCCGGAAATACCCATTATCAAGTGATTTTCAAATGTCTTAATTGATACAACAGTAATTGCTTTTCTGGAATGGAACCCCTGTAAATACTCTAATCAACGATCATTTCTAAGGACGTCTTTATGGTGATGAATCGCAAAAAAACATTAGTTCGTTTTATTTGGCAAGACTTAACGTACAAGAAAATAAATATCTTTATCTGATAAGACCAGAAATTCGAAGGGAATATCCGTTCACACATTCCATTGATTAAAACAGGCGCCATGTTGGAAGAGTTTTTTTATCGTATTGCCTGGTCTTTTGGTCTGTTTATATATTTCCTTTTCATAATACTTTCTACCAAGTTTTGTCATAGTTATAATTTTATCAGTTAAACACCAAATGGAACATACTAAGACTCCAGAGGGGTTTTCAACTCTTGCTATGTTAAATTACTACGCTAAAACCGTGTATTTACTCGCGCCGTCATTTGGAATCAAGCCATGCGTACACCCCATAGTAGTAGTGATTGTCATATATTCACTCAACCTTCAAGATCATACCTTTCCAATTTCCGCCGTCTTTTTCTTTCCTTCCATTTCCCTCCTAGGGCGTACATTCTACAAGTGATAAAATCCTTTGTTAGGAATGCAACTAACAAGACAACTAACATCGTGATTAAAACTAGCACTTGGAAGACATCCCAAGGAATACTCGCCCTAAAGCGGTCCACATGGCGTCCACCAAGATGCCGCCAACGCCTCGTTGAGGATTCAGAAATGAGAAAAAGGGCTGTTTTAGGGGGTTTCAAAAAGAAAAGAAAATATCTCCCTTTGTTGTTGTGTACGTGGCCACACTCTTAGAGAAAGGACAACTGAAAGCGAAACAAATTGAAAGCAACAGGTTCTAACGGGTGTTTAAGCGCAAAACCACCAGTTCTGTTATGGATTTCTATACCTCCTATGTAACAACAATACTTCAAAACACGATTTCTCCGACACATAAAAAAGTGTTTTATTCCAAGACTTGGCGCCTTATTACAGGACATTCTGACAGTGGGACAGGAAAAGTAAAACAAGTAATTCTATTTTGATAAATTACTATAGCGTAGTATCCTAGAGAAAGGTCAAATGTCCACGAGTCACACAAGCCACTCGAGCCGTACACTATTTTTTCCTTTCTTGCCATAGAGGGGGGAAAACGACGAACCAACCTGTGGATCTTTCTTGACTTATGAGATTTGAAGAGACCAGTCAGCTAGCTACCAACAATAAAGATACTCATCAGATCGAGGCTGAGTAGGCAGCTTCAGCTTTCCCACAATACTTGGCGGGTATTAATAAAAACGGTCACGTGACCTTCAAGTGATGATGACAAGGCAATCAAAATAAGCACATCTCTCGCCCAGTTGGCCACGAATACTTACAACTCTTTTACTATGTTGTTCACATAACATCATTAGCTGTGCATATATAGTTTGCCCGTTTAAACATCATTAGCTGTGCATATATAGTTTGCCCGTTTAAAGTTTAAAGTTTCCCATAAGAAATAAACCTCGTAACTACCTACCCTACCCCGGACAAAGGCAGTATGTTTTGATGGTCAGCTGGTGCGTTTTATATCTCCAAATGATTATAATGAATAGTGATTTATCAGTATTAAGGGTGTACTGACATTAGTGTTGCTCAGTAACGACGTTGCTACGCTGGTGGCGTTGAGCGTGCGCCTAAACATAACACGGAATTCGTCATTCCAAGCTTTCCTGAAGTAAAAGAAATGAAAATGTGCGTTTCAAGCTCCCAAAAATTGATTTTAAGTTGATCTCAGCCTTTTCGGGTGATGATATTTCCCATATTTTGTAAAAACAAAGATTTAGCGAAGGTTTAGTCAAGCCAACTTTTTTAAAGCCAAAGTTTTCAATTTTCACTACCTGTGCTCGCTGCAAACACCAAACGCTCGCGAGCGCACTGAAAGTCTTATTTCAAAGTAGCGCGCGCTGTATCAGAATTTTAACATACTTTTTCCATTTTCATCTTGACATGACGGATATCGTTCCTTTGAAGTGTAAATACCACTAAACACTATTGGAATTTGTTTTTAAACTTCATTTAAATTTCATCATGTGAGAAATCAGTGTGTCTGGGCAGGCCGAATGAGCACGCGCGGGCTTTGTTTCACTTCCGGTTCTGCGTTTTCTAAAAAAAAAGCTTTTTTGTCGCCAAGTTATTTCAAAACGCAATATTTTCTTTGTATTCCTTTTTATTTAATTCTCCTTCATATAGCCAAGCATGGATTTAGCGTTAATCTAACAGAAACCAAAATTATATCAAATAATCTGGATTTCAGGACCTTTGAAAAATCATAAAAAAAACAATTACTCAATCATTTCTAAAACGCATGCTTGGCTTAATGCACCCGTCCCTCAAGATTCATAAAACGTATTCAATATTTGTTTTCGAGCAATTTTACTTGAAATATTTGGTTTTATCTGTATCTATGACGTCACATTATGACGTCACGGGGTAACGTCATCATAATAGTCAGCACACTTGTGGTGGCCAACTTGGCAAATATCACACCCTTATGACTTTCTGCAAGGCTTTTATGCTATATTCACTTTTCCTTAGCAACAGATGTCAGTACACCCTTAAGTATATCTCTTTAGTATATCTCTAAATACTGTATATAAAGTTCTAACACATCTCTGTCATCGATAGTAAAGATCCATTAAACATAAACAGATCAAAGAATTTGACACAACAAAGCATTCTTGCTACGGCTTAACTTAAGGATAACCCTCCACTATTCACATTTGTCTAGTATTTACTTGCTCTTTCTATAGAAATCGAGGTGTAAAGTCTCATTGCAAACCCTATTGGACGCGTATTCTGAAGTCTGTCCCATTTTCTACTTCACTATATGCTACATTATATGGATAAACTGAAAATTATTCCAACAGTGTGAAGTCGCTATCCTTACCTCGCCTCTTGAAGTGGGAAAAGGCAAATAATCCCCGAGCGAATTGGTCTTATTGGTGGACGACAACTTGAATTTGGCACCGTCGAAACGACCTAGTCCGCCATCTTTCTTAACCACAGGAATACCACATATTACAAGCGACTCCTTTGTACGTCTGCACGAAGGCATGCAATTATCGCATTTATTATGACACCAGGAAACAATAGAATTGACTTGATAGCCCAAAGTGAGCACAGAAAAAGGCATTATATCTTAGACGTTAACATACTTAAGTAATAAGTATGCTTGGCTAACGTACTAATACTAGGTAGATAAATTATCATAACTGGCTTTATTCAATTTAGAAATGTTATAGTAATAAAAATCAAGACGTGCAAATGTGTTCTGTCTGGTACATGTCAGCGGTTTCCAAAAAAAGAAAAACATGTTTCAAGGTCTAGCGAGGACAGGTGGGGCGGGGGGAGGTGGTGCGTTACTAACTAACCAAAGACTTTACAACTATATAACGTTCTAGTCTAAAATTTTTTTATTCTTGGGCAATGTGAACTTTATTTATCTTTATGAAGACTACTTTAAAATTATACTTTTTTAGGTCGCTCCTCCCTAGCTGTTGCCGTCATCCCTGCTGAAACTCTCTTGTTGCTTGAACTTTGATTACATTCCCGAGCTGGCGCCATCGTCAGGCCCGTACCAAGGATTTTTATTGGGGGAGTGCGAAATCCGAAAAAGTGGACCTAATTTTTCCGGGGGGGGAGGACTTTTTCTGATATAAATCTGACCACCCCCTTTGCAGTATCCCTACGGGACGTTTATTATCGGATTTTGCACGTCTATTTAAAACCGAAAGTGGACCTTCGGCCGTTGTTGGGAGGAGGGGTGCGTTCGCACCTCCTGCAGCCCCCTGACCGTGTTGCTTAATGCGACATGGGAAGGGAAGAGAGACGCCCCAGAAGCTGTGAAAAAAGGAAACGGGGTAGCAGGGTCTTACGAAATGTTTCTAGCTTTTTTTACTGTTCGTCTGGGAAGCTTTTCATCCCAAGCTTTTGGCCGTAAACTTCGCGAAACTTTTTTCAAGTTTCCCCATCAACTCGCTAGGAACAATAGCTTTTATAGTCTTATCTCTTTCCGTTTTAAATTCATTTGCATGCATCGCGTCATCGTAAAAACTGCACGTCTTTCCCACTACCTCCGACAAAGAGTTCGGACTCCAGCCTAACACCTAAATGTGAGGAATGAGGAATGTGGTAGATAGAAGAAAATAAGCAAAAAAGCAAATGTGTGAAGGCGTAGAAATGTCAAACGCTGTACCAGATCGATCTCGCATTTTTCGAGCGATTTGGTAACCGAAATCTGTTCACTGAACAAGTACGACGAGGAGGAGGGATTTTTGCATTTAACAGTTGAAAACTTACAGATGCTGTAATTGATTTAAACAATGAAGGTAATCTTCGCTTATTGCAGTGTTTCTGGACTTTCTTTGATTTGGGCAACTTCTAATGTTAAAACCACCACTTATACAGTCCTATGCAACAGGCCTATTTTTACCCCCCTGGATAAGGGTCCTGTGCAACAGGCCTATTTTTACCCCCCTAGATAAGGGTCCTGTGCAACTGGCTTATGTTTGAGCCCCTGGATAAGGGTCCTGTGCAACTGGCTTATATTTGACCCCCCTGGGTAAGGGTCATGTGCAACTGGCTTATGTTTAAAGCCCCTGGATAAGGGTCCTGTGCAAGTGGCTTATATTTGAGCCCCCTGGATAAGGGTCCTGTGCAAGTGGCTTATGTTTGAGCCCCTGGATAAGGGTCCTGTGCAACTGGCTTATGTGTGAACCCCCTGGATAAGGGTCCTGTGCAACTGGCTTATGTTTGAAGCCCCTGGATAAGGGTCCTGTGCAACTGGCTTATGTTTGAAGCCCCTGGATAAGGGTCCTGTGCAACTGGCTTATGTTTGAAGCCCCTGGATAAGGGTCCTGTGCAACTGGCTTATGTTTGAGCCCCCTGGATAAGGGTCCTGTGCAACTGGCTTATGTTTGAGCCCCCTGGATAAGGGTCCTCTGCAACTGGCTTATGTTTGAACCCCCTGGATAAGGGTCCTCTGCAACTGGCTTATGTTTGAACCCCCTGGATAAGGGTCCTATGCAACTGGCTTATGTTTAAGCCCCCTGGATAAGGGTCTTGTGCAACTGGCTTATGTGTGAACCCCCTGGGTAAGGGTCCTGTGCAACTAGCTTATGTGTGAACCTCCTGGATAAGAACCCTGTGCAACTGGCTTATGTTTGAGCCACCTGGATAAGGGTCCTGTGCAACAGGCTTATGTTTGAACCCCCTGGATAAGCGTCCTATGCAACTGGCTTATGTTGGAGCCCCATGGATAAGGGTCTTGTGCAACTGGCTTATGTTTGAGCCACCTGGATAAGGGTCCTGTGCGACTGGCTTATGTTTGAAGCCCCTGGATAAGGGTCCTGTGCAACAGGCTTATGTTTGAACCCCCTGGATAAGCGTCCTATGCAACTGGCTTATGTTGGAGCCCCCTGGATAAGGGTCTTGTGCAACTGGCTTATGTTTGAACCCCCTGGATAAGCGTCCTATGGAACTGGCTTATGTTGGAGCCCCCTGGATAAGGGTCTTGTGCAACTGGCTTATGTTTGAACCCCCTGGATAAGGGTCCTGTGCAATAGGTTTATGTTTGAGCCCCCTGGATAAGGGTCCTGTGCAACTGGCTTATGTTTGAAGCCCCTGGATAAGGGTCCTGTGCAACTGGCTTATGTTTGAGCCCCCTGGATAAGGGTCCTGTGCAACTGGCTTATGTTTGAGCCCCCTGGATAAGGGTCCTGTGCAACTGGCTTATGTTTGAGCCCCATGGATAAGGGTCTTGTGCAACTGGCTTGTTTGAAGCCCCTGGATAAGGGTCCTGTGCAACAGGGTTATGTTTGAGCCACCTGGATAAGGGTCCTTGCAACAGGCTTATGTTTCAGCCCCCTGGATAAGGGTCCTGTGCAACAGGCTTATGTTTGAAGCCCCTGGATAAGGGTCCTGTGCAACTGGCTTATGTTTGAGCCCCCTGGATAAGGGTCCTGTGCAACTGGCTTATGTTTGAACCCCCTGGATAAGGGTCCTGTGCAACTGGCTTATGTTTGAAGCCCCTGGATAAGGATTCTGTGCAACTGGCTTATGTTTGAGCCCCCTGGATAAGGATTCTGTGCAACTGGCTTATGTTTTAGCCCCCTGGATAAGGGTCCTGTGCAACTGGCTTATGTTTGAAGCCCCTGGATAAGGGTCCTGTGCAACTGGCTTATGTTTGAACCCCCTGGATAAGGGTCCTGTGCAATAGGTTTATGTTTGAGCCCCCTGGATAAGGGTCCTGTGCAACTGGTTTATGTTTGAGCCCCCTGGATAAGGGTCCTGTGCAACTGGCTTATGTTTCAGCCCCCTGGATAAGGGTCCTGTGCAACTGGCTTAAGTTTCAGCCCCTGGATAAGGATTCTGTGCAACTGGCTTATGTTTGAGCCCCTGGATAAGGATTCTGTGCAAGTGGCTTATGTGTGAACCCCCTGGATAAGGGTCCTGTGCAACTGGCTTATGTTTGAGCCCCCTGGATAAGGGTCCTGTGCAACTGGCTTATGTTTGAGCCCCCTGGATAAGGGTCCTGTGCAACTGGCTTGTTTGAAGCCCCTGGATAAGGGTCCTGTGCAACAGGGTTATGTTTGAGCCACCTGGATAAGGTTCCTTGCAACAGGCTTATGTTTCAGCCACCTGGATAAGGGTCCTTGCAACAGGCTTATGTTTGAAGCCCCTGGATAAGGGTCCTGTGCAACTGGCCTATGTTTGAAGCCCCTGCATAAGGGTCCTGTGCAACTGGCTTATGTTTGAGCCCTCTGGATAAGGGTCCTGTGCAACAGGCTTATGTTTCAGCCCCCTGGATAAGGGTCCTGTGCAACTGGCTTGTTTGAGCCCCCTGGATAAGGGTCCTGTGCAACTGGCTTATGTTTGAAGCCCCTGGATAAGGGTCCTTGCAACAGGCTTATGTTTAAAGCCCCTGGATAAGGGTCCTTGCAACAGGCTTATGTTTGAACTCCAGAAGACGCTTGTTGCTTGTGGGCCATGACGTAATTCCCTCCCGGCGCCAGTTGCACCTAGTTCCTCCAAAAGAGATTTATGTCTGTATTTCGATTCATCTAATGCAATGCAAAACAGAGAGCAATATTTTGATATACAACATTTATTCACATTAACCGGTTATAGTAAGAATAAACGGGTAATAATTACATCGCTTATGCAACAATCTAACAACAAGGGAAAAATATCACAGTAAACTATATAAAATACTAGAACCGAAACTACACGAGTTGATTCATTTTTTCTCATGTTGCAGCAATTTTCAATAACTTACGAATAACCTTCAAGTGCTAAATCGTAAAACCCCTTTTGTCTTAATTAAACGGCTTTAATTAAACGGCGTCTTTAAATGAATGAGGCGTGTTCAAAAGCCTTTGAAGTGCTTCAAAAAATTGATGGAGCCAATAGTACAATCCCTTTATTGGAAATAGTACGAGTAAGTTCGCAAAATATTGAACATAAAATAAAATATGGCAAACGCGTACAAGAAAACAATTTCTGGCAACAAATTACAAAGATCAAGAATTGCGCGTTGTTTTCCCTACCAGCCGACCAATTAACAACCGGAAACAAGGCAGGAATCTGAACACGCAAATACTTGTTTTCCACATGTTGACATTACCTTGTTCGTTTAAAATGACTCGTATATATCATAATATGCGGCACAGGAAATTCTATTTTACAGATCTAAATATTGCTAAAGTATTACATTTCCGGCGCTTGCATAGCAAGTGTGCCTCTATATGCGTTTCTATATGTGTGTATGTTAACATTATGACCAGACCGGCTGGAGTGTTTGTTCTTAGCTTCAGACAGAATCTGTCCAAACAAAGAACGGAAAATGTGGAGTTGGATTTCCCTTGATTCTAGATCCTCCAAGTGGAGTAAATTCTATTAACATGGGAACAAAGTGTACATACCGAATAAAACTAATTTGAAGTTTTCATCGTGATTCTGGACCAATAAAGTGTATTAATAGGAACGCTAAAACTATTTCATGGGTTAATCAAAAACACTATAATATACATTCGCTAAAAGAATTGTAAAAGAAGCCACAACATGCAAGCTTACTTCAAAGCAGAATAACCATAAATTTGTATTAAAATCTGTTACTAAATATCATTTCAAAAATAGTTCAGTTTATACAATATATTTGTCATATTTGGGTCTAGAATGGCATTTTAAGGGAGTTTGCTTAAAATAAATGCAAGTGCTTTTAGGCTGGCTGAAGTCAGACTACTTCAACAAAAGAATGCAAACAATCGAAACAAGCTCCCGTGAAAATATAGAGATATTTGTAAAACCTATAAGATATCGTGTCCTAATCAATACAGTTTTAGAATAAAAAAGAGGAAACAGATTCTGTGGACCAGCTACATAAAGAATTAAGTTTTCATTAAAATATCACTGATTTCTCTTTCGAAAGAAGTTCGTTAAATATAGCTTTATAGTACAGTTCAATGGTACATTGTACAATTATAATGAATTAAATATATGTATATATTTATATATATAATATGAAAAATCGAATAATTTCATTCAAATGTTTGGTGCGTTTTGCACTTTGAAAAGGCTGCATCTACGCTATTATCAGTTCTAGCATCTTTTGTGCAGTCTTTTCGTTAGACAAGATGTGGTAATAACTTGTTAAATAATGGTTATATAATGTGAATATTTACAGTCTCATTTATGTTTGGAGATATTGGTCTGCTATTATAGAATATAATAAAGTGTCCATCATTTACCACTTTCTAAATATGCAGCATTGCTTACGTAGTACCAGACGGACGGACGGACGGACAGACAGATGTGAAGCTAGCTGGACCAACAGTAAGTTAACAGACAGACATAAAGAGCGACAGACGAACGGACGGACAGACGTGCAGATAGTTGAACCAACAGTAAGTTAACAGACAGATGTAAAGATAGCTGGACCAACAGTAAATGAACAGACATACAGAGCGACAGACGGACGGACGGACAGACAGATGTACAGATAGCTGGACCAACAGTAAGTTAACAGACAGACTTACCGAACAACAGACGGACGGACAAACGGATGTACAGATAGCTGGACCAACATTAAGTTAACAGACAGACATACAGAGCGACAGACGGACGGACAGACAGATGTACAGATAGCTGGACCAACAGTAAGTTAACAAACGGAGAGACAGACATTGTTACATTACCATTCCGTAGATGAACCTGTGGTTTCAATATAGGGAGATCAGGAGGCATTCACATCGCATCATGAGTCACCGTCAAATCATTAAGTATTCACCTGATTAAACCCATATTATATGAAAAAGGCGAGAGCCGAGCTCTTATAAGTGCACTTGTCAGGAGCCCCAGGTGGAGACTGGTAAAACCAAGCTACACGATTGAGCTCACTAAACCGCACTAAACAAAACAAGTTCCTTAGCTCAACAGCTAGAAGGCCAGGCAGTAAGGTCTGCTGGTGTGTAAGCTGTAAAAAAAAAATAAAAGAAATAAAGGAGACAACTATCACGCTTTGATTGTTCCACAGGATCATGCCATGAGATTTCCCTGCCTTGCTTGGTCATAGGAGCACCTAGCCATGCTGTTTCATGAGATTTCCCTGCCTTGCTTGATCATAGGAGCACCTTGCCATGCTGTTTCATTATATTTCCCTGCATTGCTTGGTCATAGGAGCACTTGTCATGCTGTTTCATGAGATTTCCCTGCATTGCTTGGTCATAGGAGCACCATCTCATGCTGTTTCATGAGATTTCCCTGCCTTGCTTGGTCATAGGAGTACCTTGTCATGCTGTTTCATGAGATCTCCCTGCCTTGCTTGGTCATAGGAGTACCTAGCCATGCTGTTTCATGAGATTTCCTTGCCTTGCTTGGTCATAGGAGCACCTTGTCATGCTGTTTCATGAAATTTCCTTGCCTTGCTTGGTCATTGGAGTACCTTGTCATGCTGTTTCATGAAATTTCCCTGCCTTGCTTGGTCATAGGAGCACCTTGTCATGCTGTTTCATGAGATTTCCCTGCCTTGCTTGCTTATAGGAGTACCTTGCCATGCTGTTTCATGATGAAGTACTCGAACGAGTAAGTCATGCGCAGACGGGACCACTGAGGGGGTTCGGTCGTCATCCAAGTTGTGGTGTGTGCTGGGGGGGCCTGACGAGTACCAAGATAGCTCTCTATCGGGGGAAGGTCCTCGTACTTGTTCATTGACAGCAAGACTAGGGTGGCTTCAGATACTTCCTCCAGTTTAACTGGCTCTGCTTTGAGCTGCTGTTAAAAAAATAATTTTACGAATTTAGACTTGGATAGTGATAGGAATCTCAATGTGGATAATGACAATGCAATGTGAAAAAAAAATTTGCCCTTCAAAGTGGAACCAAATGCTACTGTGCTTGTCGTGAATAGAAAAAAGGGTAATCTTAATACCGTATACAATACTGTGTATAGTAGAAGTATAATACATAAAAAAAAATATGAGACACAAACCAACTAGGCATTTTTACAGTCTGTAGAAGACTTGTTCAATCACTGTAGAATCACTTCAGAACAAAACGATCACTAAGAAGCAAAACCTTTTTCTTCACTACAACTTTGGCGAATGATCCGGATTTCTCATGCGGTAGTGAAATATACCTCTTTCCTGCATTCTCTCTTGAGGACCTCAACCTCGTCCCGGCAAACTTTGCACACGTACATCAGGGATAAATCTAGCTGAAGGCGGTCATAGATATCCGCCGTGATACCATCACAAGCTGCGTGGATCCACCTGCAGATTCATGAAAGTGCTGTTGGTGACAAGGGCTTGGTCACTTATAATTTATGTACAAGAGCGAATTCAAGAAACGCCACAACAAGCAGGCCACCTTGACAGTTTGGAGAATTGCATCAATAAGGAAATGAGAAATGTACTATCTGATTGACATTAAGTTCAATAGTCAACCAGCAAGGTCAAGGGATGATTCAGTGCATATCTGAGCATGAAGGAATCCTCCTAGGTATAAAGTTCGCGTCAATCAAAAATGTGACCCTCGCATGCTATTTTGCTTACTTTCGTAAAACTATGTAATATCTGACTGATAACAAGAAATAGCTTTTCAAGCTGAAGATTTGGAGTAAACATTGGGAGTCACGGAGCAGTTAAGCTGATATTAGCCATTTCTTCTTGCTTTTGGGAAAGTGTCATTACTTGCATACGAAAAACAAACGTGCATCAACCTCGTTCCCAGAACCCACGTACCTTTGAGCCAATGGCCAGGTACAAGGCTCTGGGATAATCATTTTTTTTCACCAACAGAATCCTTTGTTTCCGGTTTTAATGCGCAGGTCCAAACAAAAAAGCGCCCGGAAAGAACATAGTTGGTCATCGTTTATAGAAAAGATGGTTTTGGTGTATATGTTGCCAACCGGGAATGGTAAAGCATTCCTAGTTCACGAAGTACTTGGATTCGCCTACGGTGTGTTTGAGTCTGAAGGAGAGCGCGAATACAGTTCAATTATTTTACTGATTTATCCATTGAATGTTTCAATGGAGGACAAGATTGAAAAGCTTCGCTCACGTATATTTTTGTGCTCAGGCATGTAAGGACACTCCATCGCTTCACGGCGTAATTATTTTATGTTTGCCCGCCTCGAAGTAGTCTTTAACGGACGGGGATTTTGATTCTATTGCCTTCGCGTTGTCTCTTACCGCAGAACTCTATCAAAGAGTTAATCCGCCAAGAACATGACCGGCATATACATATATATATATCGACTTCGCACGGTTTCCCGTAATTTGCCAGGATTTCCGCAAGGCCTATAGCTTGGGTAGCAAGCGTTTCGAGAGAAACGGGAGTTTCGAGAGAAGAGTAGCAAGAGAGTTTCGAGAGAAGAGTATGGCCGCGAAATCCATAAAACCGTTCCTTTCTTGTTAAACGCTTGCTAACCAGGCTACAAGCCCCCATCTATGTTATAAGACCCAAAAAGCTATAAAGGATTATTGTATGGTACTAAAAGTTCGTAAGCAGCAATTATAAAATTTGGTTTTAAACGAATACGCTGGTTTGTAGGAGTTTTCTCTGCAATTTTATTTTTAAAACAGGAATCTTTTAATAGTAATGACAGAATGTGTGACAAGCGTCGTGAAGCTTTTTTATTGTTCTATTCTCTTCTGATTTATTTGCGCATGCTCCCTGAAGCAATAAGAATCTGGGAGCCAATAAGAATCGGTCCCTGGAAGCCAATGAGAATCGCCTTAGGAATTGATTATCCCAGAGAATCTGGTCCCTGTGAGCCAATAAGAATCGCCTAAGGAATTGATTATCCCAGAGCCATGTAACTTGTCGCTGGCATAAAGGTACTGGGCACTGGGAACGAGATTTAGCGCGCATGTGCTTTCTGTATGCGCACAAACAATATGGGGCACCAACCTCAAAGATACTCCACGAGGCTCTAGTAAACACTGTATGTTGTAAAGCTAGCGTCCACTGTACTACAACTGACCTGCTACAGGAATCGCACTGAACACTCTGGGGCTGACCATTCCGCTGGCGGCACAGTGGACATGCACTCGACTTGTGCCCTTTGCAGTAACATGAATTACAGAGCGTGAAGTCAATGTGCCACTGAGATGTTGTTCTTGTCCCGCATTTATGACATTTACGACACTTCTGAAAATAAAGCAGAGGGTAGGACTAAATAAATGCGCTCCTGGTCATTACTTTGGTCCACTAACTGTACTTCAAATACCTCGCATTTCCAATGCATCTTTCCTTTGTTAGTTCCCAAGGGGTCAATGCAGTAAAGATGATAGGCCTTATCGCAAGACATGCAGGACAGCAGCCGCTCTGGACTGGACAATTGCCTTGAATGGAATTATATCATCAGAATCAGAAACCTCTTAGTGATTATATATATATATTATCAGGCGATAAAGCAGCTGTCGCAAACCTGCACGACTGGCATGACTTGCACATCAAGCACTCCCACCCTTTTCTGACTTGCTCTGTGGGCCGAACAGGGGGGGTACAGCAGTCTCCATGATAGTGGTAACCACAACGCGTACAAAGAAGAAGTTGTTCTGGGTCTCCTCCCATCTTACATTTGTCACAATGAGCTGCAAATAATACAATGTACGTTAAAGAAAAAATTGGTGATGGTAATATTGTGAAGGGGACTCAAGTAATTTCTCGGGTTTGCTTTTAAAGTATGGACTGGCAATGTGCCAGGTTTTTAAGTTGAGACTAAGATCAAGACTTCTCAACTTTATGATCTTCCTGGGCAATCAGAGGACGATATCGATTCATTCTTCATAGCCTGCTTGCAAGCATGCTACGTTCTTCAGGCATCTGTCTCTCCTTTAATTGTCTTTTTAAGGAAACTGTGGCATATGGAAAACTCAAGAGATTTTTAACATTTTAAAACAATAACTAACCAATTCCTTTGACATGGTCCAAATGGTCTGTACAGTGAAGTTTCATTGTCTTGACATCCTGTAAAATAGAAAGGAACATTTCTAAGTAATGGCACCCAAAATTTCATTGACAAATTCGACTAGTTATTGTTTTTTTTTTACAATTCCCTGATAATCTTTATAATATTCATAGATTGAAAGACCTCAATAATAAAGGAAACATGGTGTTAGTTGGTACTAATCATTATTTAATATTGCCCTCACATGATTTTAAGTATCATTCTAATTAAACCTAATTGTCTAAATTTCCAGGTTGGCTACTACACATGCAACAAACTTTGCAGAAAATTCTAGCTACATTAAAAAAATCCAACGAACAAGACTGGAGCAGGTGTTGAATGGATTCCTACCTGGAAACTTCCAGAAACCAGTGCACAGGGGTAATGGTAGACTTTGCCACATTCCCTGGCATCACAGCTTATACTTGCACCAAACCGGTTACAGTAATTACATCTCTGTGTACAAACATTGAAGTATGTATAAGTCAGCAAGAAACTGGCCAGCAAGTAACTTGTTTTATGTTTAATATAATACAGTATAATACAATAATACAATACCCATATATCTATATGTATAAAAGGATCAATCTTTCAATGGTACCAACATCGCTCAATACTTTATGTTAGAGCAAATTAAATAATATATATATATTTCATTTTTAAAGAATAATGTCATTCCAGTAGTAATAGAGCCAGTTAACATAGAGGTGTCCCTAAGAAAATTAAACACAGAACTTACTATATTAGTGTATAATTCAGACAGCAACTACCAATCTTTACCAGCTTATTTAATTATGATCTGACTGCCAGAATATGAACTGCTGGAACATGTTGGCAAATTATTCATCTTTTAAGTATGCATCTATTAAATATGTTTTTCTGCGATGTTTACCTTTGGAAGTATCTGGTTTGTGATGTCCATAGTTAGTCCTGGTGAGGAGTTTGTTGCTATCGATGCTAGAGTCCATGCAGCACATCTTTCGTGTACCCAGACGTGGCCAGTTTTGTCAGCCAGGGCAGCAAGGTCTGGCTCCTCTTCAAAACCAACGTCTGAAATATCTTCTTGGGTGGAACAGTATGGAAACCTGGATCTACTGAAACAGTATTTAAAAAAATTGAAACACAATCAGTCAAAAAGATAATTTCTGAAAACCTTTTGTTAAGCGAACCTGTTATTTATCCAGTGAAAATCTGATGTAGATTATATATCTTGAAATAATATTATAAGTTAATGCAATTTGTCTTACATTGTGAGCTTGTTAAAATGTTGGATAAGCATTTAAATACAATCTTGAGTCTTCAAGTACCTGTCGATATCGTTTCGTTGGAGGGCCATCCCAGGCCTTGGTTGGAGATTTGTATTCATCTGGTTGTTCACATGATTGGGTTCAGCATGCAGAGAATCACTTTTAGCTGGAGAGAGCCTGCCAAAGCATATCAGGCGGCCTTGTCCCAGAACACTGTTCTCAATGCAGTTACACAATGCACATTTCAGCCTGTCATAAAAAAAAAATAGAATGTTGCTTAGAAGACCCCGAAAAAATACACTAAAAATACCATGGTACAAAAAAATCACAACCCCAAAAAATATCTCTTACAAAAAAAATAACCCTAAAAAATACAATAAAAAAAGGACTTTTTTGGACTGGCACAGACATTTAGCGAATTGAGTGAGTATTAAGCATTTGCTTTAGCCCCGCTTCATATTTCAGTTGTTGTTCTAGTGTTGGCGATATCGGATATGATATTATAGTTAATTAACCTGATTAAGATCAAGTCAATTTAAATAAAGATGTGTGTTAATCCCGTGTTTATCCTACTTTCACATGGCTGCTCCATGAATAGAACAATGCAGACAATATTTCACCCCCTTATCACAGCTTTTAAATTGAAAACTTGGTGAAACTGAGGGGTTGCAATTTTAGAAAAAAGTACCTCTCATTCGAATTGTAGACCCTAAAAAATACCATGTTTTTTTTTTCGATAGGCTTTGCTTCAAATACCCTAAAAAATGCCAAACCTCGGATCTCAAACCCTTAAAAACATGACGTTTACCCTTACCCTCAATTTATAGGGAGTCCCCCCCCCCCCCCCCCCCCGGGCAATTATTATTTGCAGGCTTACATTGATTGTGAAGGAATTGGCATGTGCTGGGACTTGTCCATCCTCTCAGAGAGCAACTGTTAAATAACAAAAGCATGTTTAAAAAAGGGCAAGGCACTTAGCTTTATGATTTCCCAACTATTTATTTGCCTAAAACCTTTCACTATTTGAATACTTTTGTAACTCCTGATCCTGAAGAGGCTACTACAGTAATTCACCATTTGCTACCTTTCCTTTCTTCCCTCCAGATTCCGGATCCAATTCAACATCAATCTCCTGATCCTCCTCACTAGACCCTGTCGCTGATGAACTGCTTGACTCCATTCTGCAAATCATCAGCCAGAAATTGTGATAAAAAGAAATAAATAATTACCTTGGATCTAAGTGGATATGGGGACTTGAGCTACAGGAAACTTGTACAAACAATGACAGTATGTCTTTTAGGCAGCCGATTCAAAGATAAAAATACCCTAACATATCCTATAAAGAGTTCTACATTTATAGAGATTTTGATGATGTTATATGATTGGGTGTCTGCAATTAGAAAAGATCACATACCTCTCTCTTTTCCTTTTGAAGAGGATGGATGGCTGATGGCCTAGGTAACCATGGAAGGGGTCTGTGGCTTGGCTTTTAACTGAGTGCATACTGTGATAGCTGTGAATTCCCATCGAGGGTGAACTAATAACCTCCTTCTGCAATATCAGATATAACTTTAGGAGATTAACCCAAATTTATCACGTAAAAGGTATATGTCTAAGATTTTAAGTTTGAAAACAGGAAATAAGAAACTTTGAACTTCATTGAAAAAAACCTCTAAAATTCTTCACAAGCTTTCATAAGAATTTGACTACAATTATATAGTCCTCTTCAATACTATAATTGACTGCAATGAGCTTTTGAGTACGATTATATAGTCCTCTTCAATACTATAATTGACTGCAATGAGCTTTTGAGTACGATTATATAGTCCTCTTCAATACTATAATTGATGGCAATGTAGCTTTTGAGTACAATTATATAGTCCTCTTCAATACTATAATTGACGGCAATGTAGCTTACCATTGGGGACGAAGGTGTTCTTCTATGCACTTCAACTTAAATAAAATAAAATAAATTGTTACATTACATAGATGACAATGTTTTCCCTCATGATACACACACATACCAGATGATATGTTAGGACTTAGTTGTGAGTTCCTCCCAGTTGCACTATATAAAGATGACTTGAACCAATCTAGCAAAACAAGACATATTGTGAGCTTAGGGTATTTTGATAATTGCTATTGGAAGATAATGTATTCTTTGCAACTCATTATAATATGTAACTTATAATTGTAACAAAGTTAAAGGGAAAAAAATGTACAAAATAGTGTAAGTTTTAATATAAAATTAATAAATACCCACTACCAGCCTCGATTTGCTTCAACTATTTGCGGGCAGTGGAAACAATTTATGTAACATTTGGTTAAGAATAAAATGACTATAACTATGAGACCTTGATGGCCTTAAAGCAGCATAATGGGTGGAGAAGAGGGGCCAATAGTAATTTAACATTTACGGCAATAAGATGGCTGATCTTCTCAGTTAAAGTCACTGTATACTTTTAGAATGGCTAAAGAAGCAATTCTACATGCCTCTCATGTACCCATGTTCTCGTCTGTAAAGGAACCCTTTTTGATCTACATCCACATAAAGTATTTTTATTTCGAGATGGTCCATCCCCAAGAAAATGGAGAAATGATGAGATCTACAGCACATCAAGGGTGCAAAATGAATCACGTTATCGTCTTTGAATAGTTTGGTTTTCATGCATCAACAAGGCACCAAAAGGGTATCCTTATCAAATAGTTTCACTATGGAGAATGTTTTCAAATCATCGTTTTCTTAATTATGTGTAAAAAAACCCACATCAATATCAAAAAGGTTGTATTTTCAAACAAAAACTTAAATGTGGGGACAGGGTCTAAGTTGAACATTATTTATCTCAAACAAGTTACAAGGAAACTAACCTGGAGGTTGAACATTATTTATCTCAAACACGTTACAAGAAAACTAACCTGGAGGTTGAACATTATTTATCTCAAACAAGTTACAAGGAAACTAACCTGGAGGTTGAACATTATTTATCTCAAACAAGTTACAAGGAAACTAACCTGGAGGTTGAACATTATTTATCTCAAACAAGTTACAAGGAAACTAACCTAGAGGTTGAACATTATTTATCTCAAACAAGTTACAAGGAAACTAACCTGGAGGTTGAACATTATTTATCTTAAACAAGTTACAAGGAAACTAACCTGGAGGTTGAACATTATTTATCTCAAACAAGTTACAAGGAAACTAACCTGGAGGTTGAACATTATTTATCTCAAACAAGTTACAAGGAAACTAACCTAGAGGTTGAACATTATTTATCTCAAACAAGTTACAAGGAAACTAACCTGGAGGTTGAACATTATTTATCTTAAACAAGTTACAAGGAAACTAACCTGGAGGTTGAACATTATTTATCTCAAACAAGTTACAAGGAAACTAACCTGGAGGTTGAACATTATTTATCTTAAACAAGTTACAAGGAAACTAACCTGGAGGTTGAACATTATTTATCTCAAACAAGTTACAAGGAAACTAACCTGGAGGTTGAACATTATTTATCTCAAACAAGTTACAAGGAAACTAACCTGGAGGTTGAACTCTGTCATAATGGTAAGGATTCACACAGACTTTCTCGTTCTTTAAGTCATACCCAAACTGACAATACTCCTTATGCCTCATTTCCATCTTATGAACATCGGGCCACCTCCATAACCTTGCATAGATTACATGAGGAAAGTCCTTCTTCTCACCAACTTGAAGCCTACCATCCATAGTACGCGGAACAGTCACACATTTAGATGCTGTTCTTCCCTTAGAGGTGATGGCAATGATAAGTGAGTCAAGTTCATAGAATTTCTTCTTCAACTTTTTCACTAGGGATTCAATAGCCCTCCTACTAAAACTATCTGCCTCAACACTTTGATGACGCAAAACAGAATGCCACAATAAATTGCGAACAATTATTGGACAGGGATCTGCAGAGCATGGGATGCTATTTGGAGAGGCAATAGTGTGTGAGTTTGTAGCTACAGTATCATAAAAATGGCTTCCTCTATCGAATGAAGATGAGGATGCTGATGGCGACATTTGACAGTCCTTGGGTGACAAGGAAGACTCTGGACTCTTTTCAGGGCTGTTAGCCTTTAATGATGGTGGTGGTATACTTGTAGCTGAAGAAATGAAATACAATTTAAATAAGACTTAAGTTGATTGCATTCAAGGCTTTTATAAATATTATAAAATCCACATTTAAAGTATTGGCAGCCTAACATGTTAGCATTGTTAATCCTGAAATCCACAAGCAACATATCAATATCCAATTAACTACTGTAGTGAATGACGATTGCAACCCAATAATGTGTTACTTATAGAGAAGTCATTATTTAGGAGGCAGGGAGAAGGGTTGCTACGCTTGAAGGAGAGGGTTTTTTTGCCACAAATTTTTGGGAGGGTCTTGAATATTAAAATAGGGTTTAGGTATTCTAATCGATTTCTGGGCCTCCTGAAGGTCTAAAATTTCAAATCTCCCTGGGAATTAACTTTTACCAAAAACATAGTGTCAGAAAAGAATAGAAATTTAAAATAGAAAGTTTCAAACTTTTTTAAAACAATCTTCAATCATTCAATCAATCATATCAAATCATCGATATGCAGCTCAAAGTTGTAAGTAGTTATTATTCCTTGATCATTTGACAACAGTTCCTGACAAAGATTTCATAGATTTATTTCTGGCATTACATCTATAGGGGAAAAAAATAGCAGGTTCGATTCATAAGTGGCCCTCATTTCAAGCCTGAGAAAATGGTACATTGATTCAAGCATTCAAAAACCAAATGTAGAGCAGTTTGGCTTGCTGTGAGTCGCATTAGCAAATAAAATAATTAAAGTATATACTTTCCATGTGTTAGGCATATATTCTCCTAGCCTACTTGTAGGCTTTGATAGTTTTTCCGGCATAAAAACCCCTAAAACACGGAGTTCGCAAAAAACCCAGCTGCCATGTTGGATAATGAGCTCCGCAGGGGGAGGGGGAGGAAAAATGTGTGGGGCAGGGGGAGGGGGAAAAGAATGGCTACAGGATATGTCTCGCCTTTTTCGTTCTACGCCCCCAATATAACACGTGACGGAAAATTGACAGCTAAATAACATGTCACATAATCGTTGTCGATTATTAATCATATTTGATTCTCAAATTCAAAACAAAACAAACTCACATAGAGCTAAAATCTTCGCTGCGCAAAGGTAATAATGCAACATGTAGCTAGTCCCCATAAAACATAGCACCTAAGCCTGTTGAATTACTTGCAAACGACTGTTGTAGGATTTGCCCATTTAAAGTTTCAATTAAATACGGAACCTTTGCTGGGCCATTGAGGGAAAACTTTTACAGAGTCTCAAAGAACACAAGAATATTACGACAAGAAATCCCTTGCCGAGAGTTGTGTGAGGAATTGGGGTTTTCTGTGCCCAGTGGAACAAATTCAATGAAGCAGTCTACCAGCCGTGTGGAAGGATTCTTAGAAGAACACATACGTTTTATTTTGAATTAAAAGTCGCACTCACAAACAAGCATAGAGATAACGAACCATAGCCAGTAGATAAACGCCGGCGGTTCCTAGATCTTCAAGAATCCCACTAGTCAACTCTGCAGCAGCTGACTATGCTCTTAGTAAAGTGGGCATATTACTAGGATGGCAGAGTTTGTGCGATGTTCTTCTTGAGAGGCAATGGCTGATTGCATCTTTTATCTGCACCGGGGGGTTGAGGATATAAGTATTTATACCCCCCTCCCCTCTGGATTTTTAGGGCTCCAGATACCCATCCCCCCTGGAATTTCTGGGCTAATTTTACCCCCCTCCCCTTCTGGAAAAGTTACAGAGCTCCCTCTCCCCCCAAAGGAAATTTGTGTAACCCCCTTCCCCCTGCCAGGAAATGTGAAAAATCAGAAAGATAATAAAAGAGGTTTTAAGAAATCATAGTTAGGCTCCCCCCTCCCCCTGGGATTTATAAACTACTTCTCCCCCTCCCCCTGGAAATTTAAGAGTTTTGGCTCCCCCTCCCCTCAGAATTTCTTCTTTATCGTTATCCCCCCTCCTGGAAGTTTAGCCCTCTGGAGACCCCCTCCCCCTAGGATTTTTGAGGTCCTCAACCCCCCTAGTGGGGATAAAAGATGCAATCGGCCAATCTCAGAAACGGTAAAAATGATGCTCTTACCAAACCATGTCGGCAATACAGCCATCACATCTTTAGCTTCTAACAAGACTTTCACAGTTGCCTCCTGCTCTTGTCTTAAAATAACGGATTTGCCTTTCGAATGAAGAATAATTAGGGTTTTTTGGATCGCTTCGTTGGTAATCGCCACGTTAAATCATCACTGTAGGCCGAATGTGATAAAGCTATGGAGTGATGAGTAATGGGAGGCCATAAGCCAATCAGATCGCTTTGAAGTTTGAAATCAATGAACGAAAAAGGCGAGACATCCTGTAGGCGTTCATTCCTCCTTCTCCCTGCCCCGCGCATTTTCCCTCCCCCTCCCCCCTGCGGAGCTCATTATCCATGATGGCCGCCAGGTTTCATGCGAACTCTGTGTTTTCGGGTTTTTCGTGCCATGCAAGTAGGCTAATATTCTCCTCAACTTCTCACTTCATGTTATTTACACAAGTTTTAATATCATGTTACAGTATTTATCAGTATTAACAAAGAATACTTTCAAATTTTAGCCAGAAATGTATACAAGTTACGTAAGCTAGTGTTCCCTAAGCAGAACTATCAAGCTTTTTTTTTCTCGAGGAGGGTCTCATTTTTGGTCACCATTTGGAGGGAGGGGCAAGATTTTTGAGTTTTTAAATTGAAGGTTTAAAATTTTTGAACAAGAAATAACAATTGTTCCCTTACCTCTAAAGATAGTACCAGTAAAAAAATTACATTGCCTCCCACTGTTTTGGGGAGGAAAACAATGCCCATCCTTAAATAATTGCATACCATTTTATCAATATAAAAAATATAACAAAGTACCACAAGCAAAAATGCAAAAAGAAATCTTTATTAGATCTGTGGACCACATACAATGGGAATTTTAGGAAGGATGACATAATGAGAACTGGTGACCTCGCACCTTGAAATTTTCCCATTGAGAGAATATTTGGAGAAAAAATTGGACAAGATATCAATGGGCCTAAAAGACTCTAAAATTATAAACTGTAATAAAATCTAACAAAGGTCGTTTGAGTAAACAAGGCTTTCTAGACTTTTTAAATGGATCTTGATGTTCTTTTCCTAAAAAAATATATTTAGCTTATAATATATAAGCTTATTACAACATGATCCTTGTTTAAAAAATATAACTTCTTAAATTTAAACTAGGATGTAAGTTTTCGACGAAAACATAAGCTTGCGGGGTGGAAATATAAGGGAAAAAAAACAAATGCGTGTAGACGTGATGAGATCTTGTAACCCGGAAAGCCTTTCTTGTCTCCGTTGTGTCGTAAGTTGTATTGTTACGTGTAGATATCGGATGATGCATGGATTTTTCTCTCTCATCTTCACAAGAAAAATATATGCAAATCAAAAAAAGGAAAAGAAAATACAACCAAGTTCTTTGAAATAAAAGATGAAGCACTTGCAATAGTAATAGAAAAGCCGAGCAATATCGTGAGCGTATGCAAATAAGAACGAGTGTTACACAATTACTCATTCCTTATTCGCCGGCGAAGCTTGAAGAAGATTTAGTGTGTAAAATTCAAGACGCCCGCCCGAGAGCCAGACCTAACGCTATACGGACATAGTTAAATATATTCTGCGCTAAAAATACATCTACTCCAAAAAGCAGACGACATTTCAGACGGCGAGCAATAGCGCCAGACAATAACTACTAACCAACAATAAAACCAGACACAATAATTCAGTCTTTTTTTTTACGGACCTATTTCGGTCATTTCCTTGTTATAATCACGCTATCGCGACAACCACAAGGTCGTGTAGACGAAGGCAATCCAGAAAGGACAGAAAAGCAAACAGGTTCGAATCGTGTCACATTCAAGGAATTTTATAATTTATGCAAAACAATTGCGTGAATCATGGATCCCAATTTGCATTCGAGATTTCAATGGCCAATAACCAAATCACTATAAACCGTATATATGTGTTCTAGAATAATTCAAATTAAAACCTTCTCTAACAATAAAAATGGTGTGTGCGGTAAAACCGAACAAACAGCTAAAGTTAATTCCATCATGTCAAATGTTATCAAAGATGAGAGGACGGAAAGGTCAGATCAATGTAAGTATTCTAGGTGTTCCACTAGCCAAATAAAAAAAAAAAACACAACATAAAAAGGCAATTACACTTCTATGGTGCCCGCACACTGGCCCCCCCTTCGGGCGCCTTGTGGCGAAATCTGTTTCTAAAGGGTCGACACGGAATCTAAGATCTCAAACCGGTGCTTGCTAGATAAGCTCTGGAAAAACCTAAAGCACCTGGGACTTTTCAAAATATAAGTAGGCCCCAAAAGACGAATGGGGTTTGCTTGTCGGGGATCGAAAGACCGTTTCGTGTTTACGCCGTCGATGGGAGAAAGGCACATGCTGAGATAAAGAACACAAAACAAGCTATATGGGTTCCCCCCAAAATTACGCCTCGCCTCGTGAACAAACATATATACTGAAACACTTACCGGTCGGGCTGCGAATCCGTTCATAGTGGTAGGGGTTTACGCAGACACTTTCATACTTTAGGTCGTATCCGAAACGGCAAAAATCCAAATGTTTCATTTCCATTTTCTGAATGTCAGGCCATCGCCACAAACGTGCGTAAATTACGTGTGGAAAGCCTTTGCGTTCACAGACTTGGAGTCTCCCATCTAGAGTCCTTTGTATGGTAACGCATTTGGAAGGCTGTGCCCCATTTGTTGTTATGGTTGAAATAAGGGATTCTAGTTCATCAGTTTTTTTACGCAGCTTTTTCACCAAAGATTCGATGGCCCGTTTGGCAAACTTCTCTGTTTCGCCCCCTTGTCGATGGCAAGTAGTATGACACATTAAACTTAAAACTATACTCAAATTCGCATCAGAAGACGTTGGAGCCTTTTTCTGACTTGCTGCTTGGACCATATTTTTCTCCATTCTAAGGTCCTTCAATCACGTTGGGTCACATTATCCCGGGGATAAGAATTACCGCATAATTCTGAGGGAAATAGATGGCAATTTCCAACTCCATTCTAACCCAACTCACACTGAAGGCAAAACAAACTTGCAATGCGCAGAGAACGTGTCCGAACCAATCGAGTATGGTCATGTAGTTTTAGCCGCTCCACCAATCACGGTACGGATAGAGCAATCGATAAGCTACTTACAGTGGTTACTGTCAATCAAAATGAATGACATCGGAACATTGAAAACTAAAATTGATAAAAAGGCAAGATTTTAGGTTAGCACACATCAACAAATTCCACATATTTGTCAATAATTCTTGAATAGAATGGTGTATGGTTAGGTTTACAATCATTTGTGAGTGTTTCTAGAGAGGTACAACTGTCACACGTATGGCCCCTCCAGGACGATTCGCTTTCCGTGGCATCTGTCTGCATATATGCTAATAAATATTTTTCCCTTGAATAATGTTCGCCTAAAAAGTGCAATTAATTTCATTTTGAAGACATAAGGTTTCTGGTCCTGGGCTAGTTGTTTTGAGAAAAAACATAATCTGTGTCGAACCTTGACAACTACAAGATCAAGAATATGCTATTCTACGTTGCGTGTTACCCTGCTTTGAATAAAACTAAAATCTTGATATATTTCAGATATCCAGCCATACTGGCTCCAAAGGCTTCCGAGTTTAACACCGCTAGACAATGTTCCAGGGTTTTAATAACCAACTATGCGAGAATTTGAAGAATTATGATACCAACTGCGAGATGCTATAATTTTTATTTAAAAAAAGCCAAATATAGAGGTTTCCACACATTTAATAATGTTTTATACTGAAAACAGCTTCAATAGAGCACTTTCTAATCGTTATTTGGCATTATTCACTCTAGAATTCGAAGACTGATTGTCTACTCGTGGCATATAGTTGGAGCCAGCGCTTCCGTGGCCAGCGGGATGCTGCACCGCTGGCTCGCTAGCACCGAGACGGGTTTTCTTTTAAAAATCACGAAATTTTGGGCTGTTTACCGATTTTAACCGCGGCCCAGCCGCAAATCCAGACAGATCAGCAACCCTGTCGGAAAACCCGTCTGATCTGTGTCCTTGTTTCTGTCTGGGCTCACGTCTGGGAGACTGTCTAGAAACTCATGTCTCGTTTTAGGCCATCTCGGTTCGCATGTCTGCTCGGTCGGGCGCTCACTCAAAACAAACCACCTCATTTGCATATGGCAAGACGCCGCCGCCTGCTGCTTGAATAGGGAGAAAAAAAATCGCGGTTTGTCCGCTATGAACTTCGGCGATTACAAACTTAACTCGAAGTAATTTTTTACTTTTCGAAGGGATGATTTTCTAGCAGTTTCTAATGAAATAAAGCGCGAATTTTGCGACTCATGTCACGATACGTGTCCTCATTATTCATGAAGTTCTTGTTATTGTCAATCAACAAGGTCACGTTTTCAAAAAATACAAAGCGCTGGGCAATAAATCAAAATCTAATTTTCATATTTTAAAGGGAATTTTTCTTTTTGCCTGCCTGGCAAGAATTGTTCTATTAAAGGTGAGGGTAAATAGATACACATGAGATGGTGAGCGGGAGTAGGTGACAATATGGCGATCACACAAAAGCAAAAACAAGATTATTATTGATTGCCTTGACACTCGCCGATCTTTCTCATTTGTTCATATAAAATGTCGAATTTGGCTAATGGATTGTAAATGCTCTAGTTAGAAATTTTCATATGCGAAAATATTTCAACAAGTGTTTTTGATCAACCAAACCCACAAGCAAATACTATTTCGCACTCGCTGCAGTATTTAGTCTGTTATTGTCTGCCTTTCTCTCTCACACACCAAAAAAAACATTATTCCAGAGACCATTTTGACAAATTGTATGGTAGAGTCCCTTATCGCAAATTCACCTTGGCCCTGGGCCAAATCCTTTGGTGTAAAGCTTTGCGCGTGGGCGGGTATCTGATCACGTCTATGTGGCGACAGGATTGACAGATGCCTTTCAAAGTACATGCAATATTTACCCAGTATAATACCAGAAAATACGTGTTATACTGAAACACAAAACATATATAAAAAAAGCAGAGTTCCGTGAAAATACACCAAGGAAAGACAATTCAGCAAGAGTGTCAGAAACAAATGGCCCCGGAAGTGTTACTTATGCCGATTTTAATCCCGTGGAATACACCTTTGCTAAAATTAGCAGCACTCTAGTTTCTTTGTTCCTGGTTTGTGCTGGTACTTGGGCGGATTTAAGAAAAACACTGCTTGTTGAACAGGTGTAGTTATTTTGTAAATAATTTGCTTGTCATCAGTCTGAATGGCTTTAAAATTCCTTGCTTATATATGCCGTGAGCTATATCTTGAACGAATGGATCAGGATCGGGTATGAATTAGCAAAAACAAACGGGAAACGCGCAATTAATCAAGACACGGGATGACAAAACAGCAAATATAGCATTTATTTCCATTGCAACTGTTTAATAAAAGCAGACATTATATGTATTGTATTATATACACTCATTTTGGGTTGCACTAGAAGTGCATTAATGATATTTCAATAAAATTTGTAAAACATTTACTAAATATTCTATTCACTGGCGAAGTCCCAGCACGATTTGAACAGAATAAGAGACAGATGAACGAGAAGAGAGAGAAATGCACTCAAGTTAATGAGTAAGAAAAATCATGAAATGGAACTCACTGGCCGCTTTACAAATAGCTGTCCGAGCGTCCTCTTGGATTCCCAATAACAATTACATATATTGATTGAATTATTTAAATTCTTTATTATCTTTTAAACTGAATCTATGCTATTCTGGACTATATAAGTTGCGTTGGGGTTAATCTCTTAAAAAAATGTTCCCTAATAAATAATACGAGTGGGTATGAATCGGTAATGGCGTATGGTGATATGGCTAGTTCATCCACTTGCGGCAATTAGGAGCTCCGCACAGACATGAGATCTTGTGTTCATCATCCTCAAAGTCAAACTTGTAATCGTAGGTCAGCTGTAGAACGCAGGAAAACAAGGTTTAAGACAATAATATGGCAATAGTAGATCCTATGATATCATAATGGCATCGCTATCTAAAATTCATTAGAAATTACTAATAATCCATGCAAACGATAAGCTTATAGTCTGAATCACAAACATCGAAACTCTATTTCAACTCTGGGGATCTTGTTTTAAATTTTCAGCACTCACCGACAACTTAGACAAACTGGGATACGCCCTATAAAAAACAGTGTTGTTTCTGGTCGCCACCGCCCCTAGAATTTGTGCCGCATGCAAATTTATATATTTTTTTTTTATCACTAGTCTTCCATCTGTAAAACCGTTAGCGATCATGCAAACTTTGGTAATACTTTGGTAAGAAATGGAAAAAGATTGACTTCCTTATGGGCCACAAATCAAAAGCTGCGCAAGGGAGACCCTCTCACTGCAGTAGAATTGTCTGATTGTATGAGCCATTTTCCTCAGGCGCGAGAAATGCTATAACATACATTCTCAAATCGGCATATGTATTTTTACGTTATTTCCATAGAGAGAATACGTCTTTACGCTGCAGTATAGCTTTAAAGCCTTAAAATTTGAAATTCAAAAAATTATAAATAAATAAAAATTAAAACCGCCCGCGTGCTCTCGAAGATGAAGTCGAGAACAGAAACGAAAGTCATAGGAACAAAGTTGTTCCATTTGTATTTTTGCGATCTTTCATAAAAGGACCTTTCTATATTGTTTAGCTAATATCATATTATAATATTTGGGAAATTAGAAATCTAACATTCCTATCATAGGTTCATAAATTACGCACATGTTTACCGTATCATTCGGCTTTCATTTAACAGTGAAATACGCGAGAGCAAATATTTTATCATTTAACAGTGAAATACGCTAGAGAAAGCAGTTTATCATTTAACAGTGAAATACGCTAGAGCCAACACTTTGTCATTAAATACGCTAGGGCAAACACTATCGAGTTACATCTCCTTTTTTTCTCTTTTTCGTTCACAGCGGCTATTTGTTCTCTACCCTGCTGACAGAGGCCCTTCTCTTGTTTTCCCTCTATTTATGTGTTCTTGCTAGTGTTCGCAGTTTCGTCTGAACCAAAACAAACGACAACGCGAAAACCCAGAGACGCGAATGATACAGGAGAGATCTCTGCTAGCAGGGCATTTGTTCTCTAGTTTATTGCTCCCAATTTTTTTTGCACTTTCTTCTGGGTCATTGCTAAAAATCTTATTCCCATAGAAACTACAGCAAACCAAGAGTAACAGAAAAGGTGAGCTTATCGAAAAAAGAGTTACCCTTTCGTGTGGCTCGACAGAGCAGAGGGATTGCTGCCTATCCAAGCGAAAGCCGACAAAGTGCGGTTCAATTTAGGGCCATTATGCCCGTTTAGATAGATGTTGGTTGATCGACGAGACAAAAGAAACTATTAAGATGCATAGTCAAGAGGAAATGTACATACTTGAGGCGGGTCATCAAAGAACATAGAGTCGTATATTTGCGATAAGCATTTCGTGTGACATTTATCATGGCGCAACTGACACATAAGCCGGTTCCCCCACGCAATATACACTACCTTGTGGAGGAGCTAGCAAGCGAGCTGGCCTGATAAAGTTATCGATTGTTAAAAGTATAAATACCTCTTCCCCCTTCTCGATCTTGCGGCTCGAGATAATAATGATCTTCTGCTCCTTTTCGAATGTCACCACCTCAGCGACGCAGTTGGGCTATGGACAAGTTTACTTTGGTTAATAACTCATTTAACAAGACATGCCTAAGGCGTCGCTACAATATACACTCAAGCACTGCGCGTAAAACAAAGAACATGCCAAAAAGGCTGTAAACGAACACACAACTGTACTAATTTACACCGATGGCTTTTACATAGCGCCATGGGCACTTCCAAAGGCACTCATCCATCTTTAATAGTAATATCTAAGTGGGTGAACAAAAAGATTTATGGGAAAATGCTCTCCATCGTGAACCCGAGATAAAAAAGAGAAAAAGAAAAAAAAATTGACCTAAGGAGGGAAATTTCAACGTTTGAGAGCTATTCTAAACTGGTAAAAATGCCTTTTAAATATAGAAATCGTTTCTCTATTAATTCTCTACATACTGCATGCATAAGACAAATAGCTGCACTGGCCCGTATAACCCACCCCCTTAATAATATGAACACAAACAAAGCGTAGCCTACCATTCATGAATGGTTGATATACGAACACAAACGAAGTGTAGCCTACCATTCATGAATGGTTGATATTTGAACACAAACAAAGTGTAGCCTACCATTCATGAGTCGTTGATATATGAACACAAACGAAGTGTAGCCTACCATTAATGAATGGTTGATATATGAACACAAACAAAGTGTAGCCTACCACTCATGAGTGGTTGATATATGAACACAAACAAAGTGTAGCCTACCACTCATGAGTGGTCGATATATGAACCCAAACAAAGTGTAGCCTACCATTCATGAGTGGTTGATATTTGGACACAAACAAAGTGTAGCCTACCATTCATGAGTGGTTGATATTTGAACCCAAACAAAGTGTAGCCTACCATTCATGAGTGGTTAATATTTGGACACAAAGTGTAGCCTACCACTCATGAGTGGTCGATATTTGAACACAAACAAAGTGTAGCCTACCATTCATGAGTCGTTGATATATGAACACAAACGAAGTGTAGCCTACCATTCATGAGTGGTTAATATTTGAACACAAACAAAGTGTAGCCTACCATGCACGAGTGGTTGATATTTGAACACAAACAAAGTGTAGCCTACCATGCACGAGTGGTTGATATATCGCGCAGGCCCTCCGGCAATCGTCGCATCAATTACAGAGTCAGAGTCGATGCGAAACATGTAAATTCCTCGGTTTTGTGACTCGTAAATGCTCTCCTTCTTGTTCGCCACCTCGTTACGGATAATAGAACCGATGTATTCGATGACCATACAACCCTGTGACAGACAATAAACAACAGAGAAAAAAACACAGTTTATCCAAACGTGATAGGATTTGAAATATGAAGCGCTCAGAACATGGTTTATACTGTATAAGCACTTTAAAAATTTCATATTTAATTTTTTAAATTTAAATTTAGTTAGAGGCATTGAGGAGGGGGGAGGGGGGAGGGAGGGAGTGAGCCATGTTGAGATCGGGGTGGGGTTTGCGATAGGGTTTCGGTTGGTCAGGTACGGAGAAACGCCAGTTGAGCTGTAATCCAAACAAGATGAGGTCCAGTTAATGTGAAGTTTAGCTACTTTCCGTGCAGACAATGCCAGCATTGTATGGCTTAAGCTTGACAGCCCATTACATAGGCAATACTGTATGAGCAAAAGACGGGGTTGGCCCAGTGATATCTTTCTGGAAACATGTGCTCGCAAGGGCCGCTTCAGCAGTGTAAGATGAAGTTTTCACAGACGCACAGAGAGAAACAGCGCCACTTACCGGTTCCATGTCACGATTGGCGAAAAGACCAAGCCCCTGGATGTTAGACCTCCCAAGGAACACGTTCTGTCGCCACTCAGTCTTCAGCTTGCGGTACTGGGACGCCTTGGAGTACACGAACTGCTTCATGTAGAGCGAAGTCGATTCCTCCGCTTCGCGACTACTATTGCCTGCGGCATTGCTACCAGCGGTAGCTCTAGACGACGAAGAAGACGAGCCGCCTGTGGTAGTGCGCAAAGCGCGCGCCCTGGGGAGGTAACACGAAAAACGGTTATTCCTGTTACGCGAGAAAAAATAGAGGGTATACCGTAGAGTCAATAGAACGGTCACAATCACAGATCTCGTTACTTTTTGGGTGAAAACTTGCACGCGTTCCGGATTTCCGCGGCAAAATAACAACCAAAAGCAACTTATTCAGGACTTACAAAGTAGCCAGAAAGTTTATTTGTAGGAAAGGTCTTTATTTTCATATTTTCATGAGATTGTTTTTTGGCATTTTGGTTCGAACTGGGGGGGGGGGGGGGGAGGGCATGCGGCTTCTTAGTGCAATTCGCCTATTCCCCCGTTCTCTAAACATGCTTCGTGCGTTATTCGTGCGTTGAAGGCCTCGATCTCAAGAAGAGCAGTGCAGCCGCGGGAGTGCCACCACTGCCTACGCGCCTGATGTATGACCTCTTGAAGACTTCTCGTATCACAAATGCTAGATACTGACCTCGTGCTTCTGAAGTGCGTTTTTATGAGCGCCTCTGCGCGTGCGCACCCGGTGGGGTTAATTGCCAGGGGCATCTCCATGATACTGGAGGGGCCATAGCGCATGTTGTAACCCTGCATGTAATCCACGCCAGGCATCTGCCGACAAAATAGCAATGTTAATTATCAGCATACCGTGGATAGTGCTGAGAATTACAACTAGTAATGGTGGTGTTTCTGAGCCCCAGCCCAAGTAGTTCAATGAAGCTAACCTTAATTCACAAAATAAGGTGAATAAAAAAAGACTCAAATCTTACCGATTCGATGATCCGTAGTACGAACTGCTCCGTCAAACCAAAAAGGTCCTATGAAAAGAATGGCACACATTTGCATCAATAAGAACAATCAAATAATTTACATCTCTTTTCAAACAAATATAGCAAACATTGAGCGATGGCTGCGTATTTAGTGGTAGAACTGGTATAAGCAGATCACTGGTATAAGGCAGTAGTAATGAATCAAATTGGTATAAGGCAGTAGTAATGAATCAAATTGGTGATGCTCCAAGCTGGTATAAGCAGATCACTGGTATAAGGCAGTAGTAATGAATCAAATTGGTGATGCTCCAAACTGGTGTAAGCAGATCACTGGTATAAGGCAGTAGTAATGAATCAAATTGGTGATGCTCCAAGCGGCCATGTAGCCACGCAATGATTGAAATGCACAGATAAGAAAACAGCACAAAACCAGGACCTACCTCCCCTGTGATGTATGCGGGCCAGAGGTTCACGAGAACGGCTTCTTTCCGTAGCTTATGGATAGGTTCAAGCACTTGCTTCCAAACGTCTGAAACCGTAGGATATCTTGGTCAACGATCATTGAAACCGTAACAACCGAAACACAGAAAACGGGTGAAGGCTATTCCTCCAGTGAAGCAGGGAGGTGTGAGGCTAAGGGTACGGTAGTAGGTAGGGAGATATGGAGATATTTGTCCGCAAATGAGGGACGGGTAGGGTAGTAAGTATCAGACTGTCAGTGAAACTGCAAGGGAGGGAGCAGGAAAATATAGGGTAGGGACCAACTTGTAGTTTAAACAGGCATACAATAGGAACTAATTGTCGTCTATGAAGCAGGAAGGTTCACGGTAGAACCTATATTTCATTGTTGAAGCATGGAAATGCAGGGTAAATGACTAACCTCTAGGCGATTTCCCCTTGAACACCGTGTCCTCGTGTCCCTGCTCGTTGACGCGTAGTGTAAAGAGGGGCATGCCTTCGCACTCCTCCACCTTGCAGTGATACTGGCAACGTTTGTTTATTTCACGCATGCTCCAGTAGAATCGGATGCTATTGAATCCAACCTGAATAATACAATATCATTTATCAGGGGTTAGCAACAATTTAAAAAAATAAATATATAACCACTTTAGCTGAAGAATGCAAGAGCGCTATATGTAAACAGAAGATACAAATTAAAGATGGCCATTGAAAATAAAAGTAAACTGTATAAAACTCTGTTTTTGGAAGCATGCTTAGTAAGTAAAAACACGGCTTTTGGACAAGTTTCAGCTAAGGAGTATTTACATAGGCGCATTAGTAACATGGGGCGAGCGAATGAATTGAGCGTTTAATAAGGCTTTTACAATCAATGGTAGTAAAATATAATGTGCACGAGAGGGGTGCAAAGCACTGCCATTCATGTACTTACAGGGTATACTGTCATTCATGTACTCACAGGGTATACTGTCATCCATGTACTTACAGGGTATACTGTCATTCATGTACTCACAGGGTATACTGTCATCCATGTACTTACAGGGTATACTGTCATTCATGTACTCACAGGGTATACTGTCATCCATGTACTTAGAGGGTATACTGTCATCCATGTACTCACAGGGTATACTGTCATCCATGTACTCACAGGGTATACTGTCAACCATGGACTCACAGGGTATACTGTCATCCATGTACTCACAGGGTATACTATCAACCATGGACTCACAGGGTATACTGTCATCCATGTACTCACAGGGTATACTGTCATTCATGTACTCACAGGGTATACTGTCATCCATGTACTTACAGGGTATACTGTCAACCATGTACTCACAGGGTATACTGTCATCCATGTACTAACAGGGTACACTGTCATTCATGTACTCACAGGGTATACTGTCAACCATGTACTTACAGAGTATACTATCATCCATGTACTCACAGGGTATACTGTCATCCATGTACTCACAGGGTATAACGTCAACCATGTACTTACAGGGTATACTGTCAACCATGTACTTACAGGGTATAACGTCAACCATGTACTTACAGGGTATAACGTCAACCATGTACTTACAGGGTATAACGTCAACCATGTACTTACAGGGTATAACGTCCACCATGTACTTACAGGGTATACTGTCATCCATGTACTTACAGGGTATACTGTCAACCATGTACTTACAGGGTATACTGTCATTCATGTACTCACAGGGTATACTGTCATCCATGTACTTACAGGGTATACTGTCAACCATGTACTCACAGGGTATAACGTCAACCATGTACTTACAGGGTATAACGTCAACCATGCACTTACAGGGTATACTGTCATCCATGTACTCACAGGGTATAACGTCAACCATGTACTTACAGGGTATAACGTCAACCATGTACTTACAGGGTATACTGCATTTCTTGTGTGGAAGGTCTGTAGCTGATGTAGCAGAAGTTGCCCTAGAGACTTCACCACAAGACTTCCTATTCTCAGCGTCTGCAGTTTATCGCCGCCAGACTCTTGATTGTGCCGCAACATTCTAAAGAAGACAACAAGAACTTCAGTAATTTGCGACATTTAATAAGCTAATGTTTATACAAATTCCTTTAAGGGGGAAAAAGGCGCTGTCAAAAATGCCGAGCATGTTTAGAGGAGCAAGGGAGAAGAAATTGATTTGAACGTTATATTTGTATATTAGAATATTATCTTGATTTTCAGTCATCTGACAAATTCAAGTTTCGGGTATCTCACACAAAGTGGTATGAACTTGATTGAAAAACTTTATTTGAAAGTTTTCTTAACACAACCATGCTAAATTTACAGAACAAGACAAGTTGACAAACTTACTTAGTCAATTAGATTATTCTATACCAATTTGTCGAAACAAAAAAGCGAATTTAGCATACCTGGCTATTTGCTCGATCTCGTCTCTGTGAATAAACACCTTTCTGAAAACTGCATAGGAGGGCAGCCGGTCCTCCCGGTCGCCATCGGGCCGATGCTCATGGCAGAGCATAGTCTGTAAAATCACACAGTCGGTTGAGAAAGAGTGTTTTGGAAATAAAAACATCAAAAGCTGCTGTGGTTTGTAGTACCTTGTCCTTGAAGAACATACAGTTATTCCTTATGGCACAGCCAAAGTGATAGGTGTTAGAGCATCGCACTTTGTTGTAGAAGTTCACTCTGTTGCAGACCACAGTCGCACCCATCTTATGACACATACAGCATTCCTGTTTCAATAGAAAACAGGAAATACAGGCAGTGGTCAGTGAGGGCTATACTACGTGTCCATGAGGGGCTAACCTCCCGAAGTGAAGGTATTCTACTGTGAAAATAGGGGCATTAGTCATCACTCGAGTAACCATCGGTTTCCAAACCATGTTGGATTAATCTACTGTAATGAGGGATATTCCTGCGTAAGGTTATGGTAGCACTACCGTGTTGATTCCACGTTTGACTGCTAACATGACGTTCATGAGAGCTCCATTTAGCGTTTCGTAGACTTCAAGTGACCAGAGAGCGCAGTTGAGGTGAACCCAGACATCGACTTCCAGATTGAGAAGTCTGCGAAGAAACACACTTATCATGAAAACACAACAGATGAGCAGATGTTGCGATAGTGAGATAACACTGAGTTGCGCATCTGTACGTTTCGATTGACTGGCAAGCGTGTGAGTCGTTTACGTACCGTGATGTGCCTTCAGACTCGCCATCACCCGATGCTCCGCAGAGGGTACACTTCCGAGTATCTTCAGGAAGATCCATTGGTCGAAACACAGCACCATATTTTTCCATTAACTAAGCAAAAAAACACGTTCTCTTTAATAAAAAAAAATAAAAAACACACATTTGTGTTTGTCTTCCTATAATGCATCAGGTAGGGTACAAGTATCGTTTACCTCAGCGACTTCCATGGCATTTAGTTCCTGCTTGGGCTTGCTATCTTTCATGTCTGATTTTTGCCATCGCTTCCACCTTGTATCCCGACGAACTTTACCTTCCTTCTCCTAGAAAGTTCAAAGAGAGCTCTTATGACAGGAAATACTAACAGGCTCTTGCCACCAATGGAGAGTGCAATGATCAGTGAGGGATAAACAAATAAAATCAGATCAATCTTACCCCTAAGCTATCTTCTTCTTTCCAGCTGGGACGACGAAGCTTCAGCATAGCAGAAGCGGGCAATCCCTCAGCAGCATGCTGGCCTCGATTCTCTTGACCCACTGCCATGACCGCTTCCATGCTAGTCGAGTTTGTGGACTGACCTATGCTCACTGCTAGTGATGCTGCAGACAAAGACTTCACATCGTCTGTCTTCATTCCGGAGGATGTGGCCTCAAGATGCGAGTAATACTGCTTTAAGCATGCTTCTGAGCAAAAGGCGTCACGACTATCTCCAGCTTCAACGTTGACACTCTGTACTCTGAAATCCTTTTGCGCTGATTGTTCGTTCTGTTCAATATCAGCCTGGTCAATCGGGTCTCTTGTCACGCCAATGCCAATAATAAGAACATCACAATGGCGGCAATAAGGCCCATCTGGTTTCTTTCTCTCTTTTTTATCCAATGTCACGTCAAACTGCGAGTATGGATACGGAGTCTTAGACACAGTTGGAGACGTGACAGGAAATGAATAAGACCTGGAAGGCATAGAGTTTGATGTGGGGCTTGTTACCGACGTTTTCCATGAGGGTTCGATAACTATGTCCGAAGGTCTTGGAGGGGAACAGCCAATGAGCTCCGCCACAGAATGAACAGTCTCTGAAACCCGCATTTCAGACGAAGGAGACAAGGTTAGCGTAACATTGATGCTATCTAAGTCGTCAATATCTTGGTCCAGCCTGAGCGAGGGGCCTGCCCTGGAAGGCTGACAAGTCCGGCTGTCATTAGGGTTATCAGCTCGGGACGAACCAGAGCATGAGTTTGTGCCAAAAGCACTGATTTGCTCACGTTTGATGTTTACAGGCGCTAGAGGAGAAAACACAGGAGACTCCGAGATTTCACGGTTGGAAAGTGCAGGGAAGCTAAGGTTCTTGGGCTTGCTGCTAGCATCTATCTCGGGAGAGGAAGACATTATGTACTGGGTATCAGGTGAAGAGGCAGCAGAAGAGTGCTCTGTTGAAAATCCGTTCTCTGCCGAATGAAACCGTTCGGTCTTCAGCTCTCGCACGCTTTTCAAAGGGACCATGTTCATAGCCCGTAATTTTAGTGGTACTTTAGATTCTAGCCCCATGACTTCAACCTGCCCCTCAACCGTTACATCGCCATTTACAAGAGGCTTTCGCTGGGCGTACTTAGACAGCACAACATCGAGATCAGGTGAGGGAAACCTCGAATAGTAATCTGCAGTGTTCTCGATCGAAGCATTACCAAAGGTTCCATTCAGGGTACACTGACCATTAAATGGAGCTGAACCGTAAGGATGCATAAGTGCATGGGTGAGAAGCAATTTGGGTTCGCATAATGGTAACGACACACTATCACCTACACTTTCCGCCTCAATATTCTCCAGTTTACGACTTTTCTGCAGCTGATTCTCTCGCGTTTTTGTCTTCGGGGAGTTGCCAAACATACGCTGCCTCTTCCGTTCCTCACGTTCTCGAATCTTCTGTTCCCGAAGCTGCTTCTGTTGCATCCGTTTTTTACTTTGCTGTTCTTCAAATTCCCTCTTTTTTCGTTCGTATTCTGCCTTACGGAAATCCATGACACTGGCCACAACTGGTTTGATGTTCTCAGTTTTCGAGGTCTTTCTACTCCTTGATTTAGAGGGCGTTCGTGGTTTGGGGGCAACTGCCTTGGGTGCCAGCCTGCTGGTCATCAAGGCTCCCTGGCCTTCTGCCTGGATGATCTGGCCTCCAAGCATAGGGTCATTTCCAGATACCATGACGGCATCATGGTCAGGCACGGGTGCCGAAATGTTAGGTTCACGTTGTGCGAAATTGTACGATGGTTCGCCAGGGTTTATCTGATTGAATGACAATACACTTGGTCCAGTTGGGGCAAGATGCTCTTCTAAGGTTCCATGCGATACAGAAATTACTGATTCGGTCTGAATAGATGGGACTGTAGATGAAGCTGTGGAAATAATGGCTTTGGCTTCTTGCTCCAAGTCCAAACTACTACTAATGTTTCCACTATGGTTGAGTGTTCCCGAGTTGGGCTTGACGGTACTCTCATTTTTAGCTTCATGTGTTCCAGGTATAGAATCAGACTCTCGAGTAATTGAAGTGGGGTCTTGTTGAATCATGGTGGCTGTATCATTTGGCTCTTGTGAGGATACAATCTCCTTGTCTTGCTCAATTTGCTGAGAATCTTGGTTTGTTTTCGACACAGCTTTGGCAGCTTGATCATCAGAAAGGACCCGATCACTCAAAGTGCCTTGTTTTGCACAATCATCGTTGTTTTTCGAAGTATTTTCTTCACATATAGAACTAGAAGACTGAACACAGGAAGCCTCACTTTGCTCTTGCTCTTCAGATTTGACTGTTGAGACGGATTTTGACGCATTGCCTATCTCTAAATTCGTAGGAAGGGGTGAACCTTCACGTGAGTTCACGGCTGATTTTTTCCCTGTCTGTTGATCATCCTGCACTGGTGACACAAAAGAAGGAACCTCTTCATGACATTCCAAAGAAATGACGGAGTTGGCTTGCGATCCTGATGGCTGCATATTATGGTCTCGTTCCATCTGTTGTAAGGGAGACCTAAGCTCTGCTAGCCTACACAGATTCGCAACTTCTTGGTCAGTCCCTTCATTGTACAGATCGAAATCAAACTCATCTCCGTCCCTAGTCTCCTGGTCTTTGCATGCCTCCTCTTCAGTCGCAATATCTGCAACCATGGATTCCAGTTTCTGCAAGGCTCCACTACATGCAACCTTCTTGGTTTTGGCTTGTGTGGTCTCTTCACACGAAGTTGGGTCTTTAGAGGCTTGTGTTGCTGCTGTGGAATCAATAGAACTATCAGGAACTTGTAAATCACATTCTGGCTTTTTTTCTTGAACACCCCCGTCTTCTATGACGCTATCAGCTTTGTCTTTGGCAGGAGCTTCAGGGAGGCTAGGCTCATTACTTGAGGTCCGGGTGTTTACAACCTGTTCTCCAATTTGGGAAGCTGTGGATGGCAGAGAGGGTGGGATATCAGTCAGAATTTTGCCTTCAGGAACGGACGGCAGAGGTAACTTGCTGTTCTTTTCTTTTGTATTACGTTTTCTCTTGGATGCGGCTCTAGCTGGTTTAGCCTTCACAGGCATAACTCGGAAGTCGTCACTAAATGGATTATTTGCATCTGCTACATACTCCACAATGGGTTGCCTCTGGCGTGCTTGTTGCTGAGTAAATTGTAAGTACTGGTCAGGTGTAGGAAAGCGCTGGCCGAATGGGTCAGTGCTAGATGGAGTGCGAGGGCTTTGTGGTTCCACAAAGGGACTGCCAGGTTCAGAGCGACGCTGTTCATCCAAACTTGGTCTCCCTTGCTGCTGGTTCATCATAACAGGCAGGTGTGGGGATGGTGGTGGGCCCATTTGAGTTGGTACTGTGTCCCCTTGAGAAACACCAATTTGCGGAGTTGGTGCTTGAGACATGTGTGGTGCAGGGGTCCCTGGCTGCTGATGATGTGACATTGACATGAACTGAGAGGGTGAAGCGCTAGAGAGCACGGCTGGAGACGAAGAAGCTGCCATGTGTCCCTGAGTGACAATCTGCTGGGGCATCGAAAATCCACTTGGCTGTGACTGTGGTCCAAAATTCTGACTGGCATGAGAGACCATGGGTTGTGACATGACCGTTCCAGACATTGGAGGACCAAGATGTGTTCCCTGCGGTGCAGAGGATACCGATCCCATGTTCTGTGAAACAATACTTATTTGGTTAGGTGAAGAAGTAGCCATAGAGGAAGTAATTGGACCCATGTGCCGAGGTGCTGCAGGTCCCATGGGCTGAGCGGTTGGCTGCTGCATCTGCGGTCTTGGATTAGCCATGTGAAGAGGTCCCATCATCTGCTGGTTCATCCCTAGTGCTGGACCTACCGGACCTTGCTGTTGCTGCTCCTGCTGCTGCTGGATAAGCCTGTGACGCTGCTCAATCTGTTGGAGTATCTGCTGCTGAAGGCGCTGTTGTTGGAGTTGAATTTCAGGGTCGTCCAGGTCTGACTGTTTTTTGCTCTTCTTGCCCCTTGGTTTAGGCCCAGGCTTGCTGGCAGCAGGAGGGGAATTCATCCAATCAGCAGGAGGGCCCTGTCCAGGTAGAGGCGAGGCTTGTGGTGTCAGAGAATCTTTACTCTTCGCACGTGCGCGAGGCTTTCGCTGTGGTTTTTCCTAAGTAAACAATATATTAAATATTTAAAGAAACATACAAGAATATAAAGATCGTGGAAATAGTTAGGTTATGACAAATACTTACAGGTTTTGGAGATGGAGCTACACCTTCAGGCCGCTGTAATGGCTGTATCGGCATCATTCCTGGCATCAATGGAGCACCTGGCATACCAGACCTCACCATACCCTGCTGATCCTGACTCCAGGGAAGAGCCTGATTATTTGGACCAGGCGATGACACAGGTTGCGGGAACAGCGGTTGCTGGCCAGGCACCATGATGCCTGGTTTTCCTGGCACCTGTAATTGCTGCTGCACCATCTGCATGTGCTGCCAAACTTGGAAAAGGCTCTGCTGAAGGAACTGACCCTGCTGCTGGAGGGCTATAAGCTGGGCGCCGATCATGGGATCTTGGTTTTGCTGTAGCTGTTGCTGAAGGTGTTGGTACTGCTGCATCATAAGCTGGCGTTGTTGCTGCATTTGGAAGAACTTCTGTTGCAGCACAACCAACTGCTGCTGCATAACTTGCTGCTGGTTATTGGCCACAGACTGCGGTGGACCCGATGTTGGTGTCGGGAAAGGATTTGGCTGTGACAGCGGGTGGATTTGCTGCTGCTGAAGTTGTTGAGGGTTTGGCTGGGAGGGTTGCATAGCATGAGCTTGTGTCTGCATCACTTGTTGCTGCTGAGTTTGTTGGTTCGACAACTTGTTCAGCTGTTCATTAGCTGTACACGATTCAGTCTTTATGTTATTCTCCACTTTATTTACGTCAGGACCAGTTTCTTGTGATTTCTTTTCAGTGTTTGGGTTAGCTTGTGATTGATTTGAAACTGACTCTATTGTACCTTCTTTGGTTGGGGAATCATTTAAAGCTGTTGTAATGCTTGTGTCTTTACTATCAACTCCATGATCTTTTCTGGAGTCATCTGCCTTTCTCCCACAACTATTCTCTGTTTGATTATCACACTTATCACTGATTTCTCCAAGTTCTTCTTTAGCCAAGGGCTTATCTGCGCTACCAGGTAGACTTTTACTTCCTTCTTCAGTGTTCTCTTTGCCCGCCAGAACTTGGTTTCCATCGTCAGTTTTGGACTCCTTAGCTTCAGTTGATGTCTTAGACTCGTCGCTCTTCTCATCTACTGCTCCTTCTTTAGCCTCCTCTTCAGCATCACACTTTACGGGAACTAGTTTCTCCTTATCAGCACCACAAACAGTGCTGTTTGACAAAGTTTCCTTAGCTGCTAGGTTTTGGTCTTTGATGGTTTGCTGACTTGCCTCTGCCTCCGGATGGATGGTGCTCTTGGGATGTTGCTGCTGCTGCATTAAAATCTGCTGTTGTTGTAACTGCATTTGATACAGCTGCTGTCCATCAACACCAGGCAAGGGAACTTGGCCAGGCAAAATTCCAGGGACCTGTTGTGGAGGTGGCGGTAAACCAGGAGCTGGATGTCGCAAAGCAAACCTTTGGTGAGAGACTTCCATTACACCTTGAGGTTGGTTAACCTGCATCTGGACACCCTGCTGCTGATGCAGCTCCTGCACAACTTTGTCATACTGCAATGTCTGCTGTCCGAGATCATGTCGCTGTTGCATGCGCCGCTGGTATTCCATCATCAGTTGTTGCTGCATCATGTCAGGGGCTTGAGGCCGCATCTGTGCTATCTGTGGCTGCAGCATCTGAGGGTTATTAGGGTCGGCCGGCAATGCACCAGGCACAAAGCCCTGTACAGTATTCCACTGCTGCTGAAACATGGTTTGGTGGGCGACTTGAGCTTGCAGTTGCATCTGCTGCTTCTGTAGTTGTCTCTGGCGGTACAAAAACCGCAGGCGCTCTTGGTGCTCTTCTTCACTATCAATCTCTGGCATATCTTTGGTATTAACAACAGGGTTCATACGACCTCTTACAAAGGACGGTTGCACAGCGATGGCCTGTTGTTGTTGTTGCTGCTGCTGTTGTTGTTGCTGTTGTAGAGCTTGCTGTTGCTGCATTTGCATTTGAAGAAATTGCTGCTGTTGGGCACGCATGAGTTGCTCTCGCTGCTGTTTCTGCAGTAGCTCAAGTTGCTGCTGATCGTCTGGCTGCTGCTGTGCACCAACAGGTTGGACAGGAGGTGGCGGTGGTGCAGGAGGTGGCCCAGGCTGAATGTTCACAGGCATACCTTGTTGTGGTATCTGCACTTGTTGGTTGATTGGCTGTTGCATCACTGGTTGTTGCGCTGACATAGGGAGTGATGGTCCACTTTGCTGCTGGTGTTTAAGGGGAGGAACGCCAGATGAAACCTGTGTCTGAGACTGCCATTCTTGATGCATATCAACATTTTCCATCGCAGGCGGAGCTACTTGTTGTGCCATCGAGGAGGGTATGTTGGAAGAATGCCACTGGCCCTGACTCTTTGGGAGCTGGTGTGATGATGGGGTTGTCTCTGCTGTCATGTGGCCTCCGGATACAGACGGAGTTAAAGACATACCTATGTCCTCTGATGACACCTGCATTCCCTTCAGCTGAACAGGCTGGGACAAAGCACTGCCTTTCCACATTTGTTCCTGGTTGTGGTAAGTAAATCCCACACTGTGATGTGGAAGAGCCTGTTCATGGCTAACGCGGCAATCAGATGGTTGGGGAATAGGTCTGCCTTGCCACGACTGCATTACGCCAGTGTCTTCCTGTGAAACACTTGGAGCCTGCTGTCGTGGCGCAATGACCATACTTTGATCAACTGCCTGAGGTGGCTGGCCCATCCTACTGGGAGTGGTATGTGTCTGTTGAGGGCCCTCTCGGTTACTGGTCTTCGAATTTGTATTCCATTCGTTCCAGTTTCCACCAGCAACTTGCTGCATGGGAGATTGATTAACCATTGCAACTACATTATCAACGCTGGTGGCAGGCGAGAGAGGTCCCATGTCTTCTAGACCGTGACTAATTCCAGTGCTCGATGTAGTGTCCATCAGGCCATCTGAAGGCATGCTGCCTCCAAAGCTGTCCTGTAGAGAGGCAGACAGATGCGAATCAAGGCTACTGGAGGTCGAGACTGCAGGTGATGGTTGCATAGCTCCTTCGCTGTGATGATCCATACTGCTGCCTGATAACTCCTCCTCCTTGTCGCCAAAGGAAGGACCTGAACTGAACTTTTTGCCCGCCTTTTGAGGAGATTTCTTTTTCTTTTCCTCGCCCATCCTGAGACCCTTGGCTTGCTGGGTTCGTTTCAGCTCCTGCCTCATCATATGCGTCTCCTGTTGCTGCTGCAGTTGCTGCCTTTGGTGTTCAAGCTGACGCCTTTGCTGCAGAAGCTTCCACTGCCTTTCCTGCTCTTGTTGAATCTTGAGCTTCTGCTTCCGTCGTTCCTTCTCCCTCTCCTTTTCCTCCTTTGACCTCTTTGCTTTCATTGAAGCAGATCGGGCGGATGCTGCATTCTTTGAAGCAGGGCTAGCATCGTAACCAGGCTGCATGGCCAGCATATCAAGGCCTCGAGGAGAGGTAGGCGTCAAAGGTGTCATTGGAGCCACAGTTGAGATAGGCGTAGATGGTCCACTGCTACTCAGAGGAGTCGTGGGTGTGGTAGATCTTGGTGGGACAGACAAAGGCTGCATTTCTTGGTGTGTCGTGGATGGCAGATCACCAACTGCCATCTGGTGCTGCTCAGTTAGGGTGAGTGGAGGAGGAGCAGGCTTGGGTTGTTGGTTGTCTCTAAACACAAAGGGACTCGCTGCTTGGTGGATTGGGGTCTCAGGCTGGGTCTCTACTTGAGGTGCAGGTGTAGGTGGTTGTTCAAGAGCAGCATGTTTCTTTTCACTCTCACTCTGTCGCAGAAGCTACAACAGCAGCAACAAACAAAAAAAAACATAAAAGTTAGACTTGCCTCATGTAAGAGGATTTGAAATGTTTAAACTTACCCTTTTTTCCTGGTCTTTCAGTCGAACTCGGTTGTCGCGCGCTTTCAGCTGAAAGGCAAAGATATATTATTATGACCTTTTCCATCATGAGTTAGACGCTCTGTCACTATGATTAAATGTAATATTGAGTCTTAATCTCAGTATCAGTAGTTTAACAATATAAAAAAACCTCCATACCCTATATGGCTCCCTTTGTTCAACCGTTAGTTTGCGCCAGAGACGCGCAATCGCCCTGTATCTGTTAGTCCATTCTGCAAAAAACATGATATATAAGCACATTGGAGTATCATATTTCTTGATATAACAAATATAGTATTTTCTAGTAAACTCTCGAGAAAATCATTGAAATGCAACCTTACAAAGCAAAGATAAAAACATCCTGTCAGGAAAAAATAATATTTTTCTTTCTTTAGGATATGTTAATATCTTAAAATCTCATTACATAAGGAATATCTTCACCTGGGTATTCGGCGCTCAGGTTTGGATGCTCTAGATTCGCGTACAGCACTGGTGATATAGTGGCTGTAGCCCCAAGCTTTTCATCCTCTTGCCACTTCTGCTGCTGCTTCATTGGGTCCGCACGAGGGCTTGGTGGCCTTCTTCTTTCACGAGGAAGATCACTGGCCAGATCAAACTCTTGCTTTTTGGGGAAACCAGGGGGATCATTCTCGAACGGGTATTGCCCAATGTTACTCATGGCATGCGAAACACGACCATCAGGCTGGACCTGGAACGAATCACGCTCAGCCGCAAACTGACTAAATCTTTGTGAAACCTGTGGATACTGCGTAGGAAACGAGCGTTCGAACCCTGGACCATGTGGGCCTGGTGTATAAGGCCCGATTTCTGGGTGGTTTCCATGGTAACTCATGGGACGTTGCATATCTGTTGGCTGTCTGGAAATCTGGTCATTGGAGTTGTTAGGGAGGCAACCCTGGCTGTTGTTTTCTATACCAATAAAACCTGTTTCCCGGCATTTCATTTCCATTTCGATTCCTGCAAATATGTCTTCCACTTCTTGGCCATCGACATGGGGGAGAATTTCAAGATCAGATGGTAAAAAGTCCAGGTCATTTGCCTGTGCTGGATGAGGCTGCTGTATAAGAGGATCAGACGTCTGGGGCTGTCCATGGTTAGTACGGGTATGGGTACTGTTAACGAGTGAATGTTCTTGGTGCATATCTAGAAACAAAAAAGGATTAATTGGATTTTATTAATGGGAATCTATCAAGAAAATATTTTCCACAGGGGAAAGGGGTAGAGGTATGCAACTGTGCAGGATATGTACGCTCTAGAGGTATACAACTGTGCAGGATATGTGCGCTTTAGAGGTATACAACTGTGCAGGATATGTGCGCTTTAGAGGTATACAACTTTGCAGGATATGTGTGCATTGTTCGATAGTTTGGGGCTTTTTGGGTGGATTTGCACAAAACAAATGGGAGTAATTCTGCCTTTGCAATCCTTTAAAAACAAAAATAGGGGTCTCTCCCTAAAAAGCGTTGCGATGGTCAAAACGCAAAATATATTCCAGCCTTTAACCACACTGCATAAACAATCATGTTACAGATGGCACTGTGTACTGATTATCAATATTCCACATATTCAGAAGGAAGATCACTACAGAGGCAAGTGTCTTACCAGGAGTAATGTGGTATTCAGGAAAACTCGAAACAATCTACTACGTACTTTGCTCTACCGTTGGTCCGTCCTGTGTTCCTATAGGCATCACCTCAGCTGTGAGCATATCCAGGCTGCGGTAGAGAGCATCAGGATTGGGCAGGTCGTCAGGTATGGGAATCCCCTCAGTAGGCAGTGCTGCTTCTGCACCTGCGCTTTGCCAGCTAGAAAACCATATTAGACTGTGAGGTAAACTATTCGTGCACCTTTTATTCAAGGTACGACATCTTACAAATAGAGTTAGCCTCAACGAACAAGGATATCGGGACGCGTTGCATTGTGGACAAGTTTTAGATGCTTCTTGAGAAATGAATCGAGTTGAACACCGTACCTGGATACTTACATGTTTAACTTTTTAAACTATACAATGCTCAATGATATAAGGAAGTTTAACTGAATGATCATTTCTTAGTTCAGAGTGACTGAATGTGTGGAAAAAATTCATACCTTGTTTGTTGATCACGGCCAGTTTGGTCTTGGTTCATGGCACTAAGGTCAGCCATCGGGGTCTGGTGCAGGCCTTGGGAGGGCTGCTTATTTGTTTGGTGATCACTTGGGGTGACGGGCTCATGCTTAGCTTTCTTTTTCTTAGAGTGCGGTTGCAAAAGCTCTTTGCCAAAAAATGCATCCTGCAAAGAAATCAGGCCTAGCACCTACAATCGCCATGCACAATTTGCCTTCATTTAAAACATGCACGGTCTGTAACAATGGTCTTCAAATTACATTGCCAACAGCGTGTTAAAAAATGTAAGAACCAATCAGCTGCACCTCCGAAGGATTTACCTCCCAGACAAATTTAAAAATATGACTGTGTTTGGAAAAGAAACAAAAATTTACCAGCATTCTGGAAAAGAAAGACAGAAATGCTGCCGACCTTTTCTTTTCATTTCAATTCTTTAACATTGGCAACCATGTAAGTGCTCTGACCCCAACCTGCATCCAAGATGGGTAGGCTTCCTGCAGGGATGTCTCTCTTGTCTTATCTGCCTCATCAGCCCACGCAGCATTGCTGGTAGTATCCATCATCGCCTCATGAAGCTGATGAAACAAGCCAAACTATTCATTTTACTAAACACCATGTGAAATGAATCAAGACAGCAAGTGGGTTTACCTGCTCTTGACTTTCTCGGTGTCGACCTCTACCTAGCATCTTATCCAGCCCCTTTCGTCGAGGACCCCTTGAGCCACGCCCACCAAATTTCCTTGCTGCTGCTCCTCTACCACGTACCAGAAAACCACCGACACCTGGGCGATGGGCATTTTTTTTTAGAGTGGTTGCTGTCAGCTGTCTGGTGTAGTCAACTGCGTTGTCATTATAATAGTCTATGTTCATCTGTTCATCGTTCAAAGGACTCAAGACGCCTTTCTTCAGAGGACTCAATGGAGTTTCCATCTTTGATTTAATCTTGTTTTTTACCTTGGCTCTTCTTCTCGAGGCAGGAGAGATCTTCAGTCTACTCATCTGCTTTATCCCAGATTCTGTGAGGAGAATGTTGTCAGCTACAGGCTGTGGGGTCATCCCGAGATTTGGCGAAGTCGACTGAATCGGCAATTTCATTTCAACAAGGCCACTGTTGGTCAGTCGCTGACAGGGGTGAATTGGCTTAGCTTGGGGTTGAGGAGGATGTAATTCGGATAAGAATTGTGGGCGGTAGTGATGTAAGGCAGTAGCTCTTGGAGATGGCGGACCTGTGTCCAAAAAAATATTATCATATGGCTTAGAGATAGGTTTAGGCAGGACATCTACTATTACTATTACTATAATTAAAAACTGGGTTTACTGTAATTCTATATAAAGTAGTGTAAGATGAAGAGGACAGACGTCTATCACAAAACTCTAGTTTTCGACCTTGGAATGAAGGGCCAGAAGGCAAAAAGTAGTAAAAAAGTTACCTAAAGGATTAGAGGCAGAAGAAGAGAAGAGTGAGAATGAGGCTGCACCAGCACTAGAGGCCGAACTCGAGCAAGACATACCGCTCAAAGCCCCTAAGGAACACTTGGTCTTTGGCCTGCAGTACAAGCATTGGTAACCATAGTCAGCTGCCCTGTCCACTTCTTCTTCAGTCATTAGACCATCACATGAGCCGTGAAGCCACCTGAAAGCAAGCCAGCCGAGGTAAGTAATGTGACGCAAGTGTATATACTCCAGACTTGGATTGGCAAGATTCTACGGTTAAAAAAAACTCTGGCATTTATGAGAATTGGTATGTAAAAATATACAATTATTCATGAATATTTTTTAGAATACAATGCATTATCTCGTTAAGATGTATGGTGAATATGCACATAACTGTTTTCAAATTTTAAATAAAGAACAAACCTGTCACAATGCAGACACTGGATCATCAGATCGTTCAGATTGTACTTGATGTTACAGACAGGGCAAGAAGTTTTACTAGCGCACGGCCCACACTGGGTGTAGTTTGACTGCCACTCACACTGTGTGCCAGCACTTGTTGCTCCACAGTCATCACATGATACACACCTGTAAAAAGAGTCCATTCAGAAACACATAGCAATCAACCTAGCGTCTTAGTACATATAAAAACACAATAATATTCCCTTAACAGTACAGTGGAATTACTGATTCTGTCTATCAACAAAGAGAGAAAAACTCAAGACACCACACACGGACAGTACAGTTAATCTATTTTTTTATTTGACAGGTCTTGAATGGATAATATGCTCTTACATAGAGTAACTTAACAGTCTTCAACAGAGTAAAGTTACAGTTTTATTATTTTGTCAAATATGATAATTAACCCGACCTCGCTACAACAATATTTTCACCAGTGTTTTTTATATCATAAAATCGAGGACCTCTTTGCAGCAATGATACCTCTATTCTATGATACATTTTCTTTTTCCTGAGGCATATCATGAAATCCAGTTTCCACTGTAATACAGGAACACAATAATATTCCCTAAGCCATACTGTGCAAGGGATTTAACAGAACATATACTGTACGAACACAATAGGAGTCAGCCCTAAGACATTATGTGCATATATATTGCAAGATTGTGTCAGTTTTGAACCATATTGCACAAAAAATCATGATGCAGATGGTACTGTGCACTGATTATCAATATTCCACATATTCAGAAGGAAGATCACTACACAGCTAAGTGTCTTACCAGGAGTAATGTGGGTTATATCTCTTTATCTAAAGCTGGTATTTTCACAACAAATTTAGCAACTGTCCATATATTGCTTTATGTATATGTGACAATAACAAAGTTCAAAATTACAGCATAACCTGTTTCTGTCAGTGTAAAGAAATTTACAATCATTCTAAGTTTTTTTTTCAAATGGTGCATAAATGTTTGTACACTTAAAAAGTAATTTAGTAAAACACCAAATTTATTTACAACAAGTATCAATATACCACTGTATCTTTGGGGAAAGCAGTATCTCATTTGATTTCTCTGGACATCACAATCACCTCATGGTATCGGGCAGGGAGAGCTAAAAATAGACAATATGACAATCTCTGTTTTTATTCAACATACCATTTGCACTTCCATCCTCCGGGTGGAACTTTTTCAAGAGGGGGGTCCAGACAATAGGTGTGATAACTGATGTCACAGCTGTCACACAGCAATAACCGTGCCTCATCGCTACCTTTACCACACCCTTCGCACAGGGTACAGTCAAGGCACCGCCAGCCCTTGCTTAGTATCATTTTATTGACCTGAAAGTATGACAACTCTATTAGAAGGGTCGAAGATATATCAGAATGTTGTTTATTCCTTCTTCTGTTTACATACACATTGAGGTTGCAGACTGAGAATTAAGACTACCACAATCACAAAATTCAAGCCATGTGAAAGTCTAGAGGTACAGATGTAAGCTAAAGGCAATCCTTGATTTGTTTTAAATTATCATTCAGCATTTGTATTCCCCCTACTGTTTACTATTACACATGGAGTATCAATGCAACCTTATAGTGGTGAATGTGTTGCAGGGTTCTCAGGGTTTAACAATTGCATGCCTATCGTCCAATAACACAAAGACGTAGTCTTTTTTATTTCCTAGAAACCACCTAGATGGACAATCCCTTTATTTAAGCTATGAACTGCAATAACATGACAAAACATTTATTCCAATCACGCTGAAGTCTATTATCTATAAACTACATTAGCTAATGGACGATGTCTCTCACCTTGACACCAACACAATATGGATGGAAGCACTGGCCACACTGCGAACAGACAATGAGTTGACCTTCAGGGCCTTTGCCAAAGCTGCCACAGCACAAGCACATGTCCTGCTTGGTAGTGAACTCATCATCGGCTGAGAAAAGCACAAGCGTAGAATGCAGGCCTTCACTCTCCTCCTCCTTGGTGGGTGGTTCAGCAGAATTAGCCACACCCGACTGGAATAAAAAAAAACACAGTTAAACATCACACTGACACTTACAGTATTCTCTCTGACGTTTACTGTATTTACATGGATATTTACAATCCTACAATATTATTTGATATTTGGTAACATACCACATTTTCCTTCCCTGGTGATGGCTGCACAGAATTTTGCTTTTTTAACTTTGTTGGAGGTCGACCTCGTTTTTCGTGTTTTGGTTTTTTTCTTACAGGTGTCCCAGTTTTTCCCTTTAAATAAGAAATAACATTAAAAACAAATGTCATATATTTCTGTTCTTTATAGGCTAAACGCTTGCCTCATGGCCACACTGCTATTACAGACAAAAATAAAATACCTGAAAAGACAGAAATACAAAGAAATAACTGTCACAATGAATATAATTTCGTGTCAGGGTCTCTTTAAAGAGCCCTCCCAGCTAACATATTGCAGTAACAAGCCTTAACATACCTTGAACTTTGGTCCAGGTTTTCGCTTGCCACTGTTTTTGGGAGGTGTGGTGGTGTATCGAGTTGGAGCACAATAGGATGCACTAACAAACAGTTTCTCCTCTTGCATGTTGTCCGAGTGAGGTGGTGAATCAGGTAGGCCAGATGATGAGCCAAACACTTCCATCTCATCTTCCATTGGAAGCTTCGTATCACTGACCATCTTATCTAAGCTATGCATGGACATCTCTGTGTCCATCAGACTGTCGCTGAAAGTGCGTAATGGGTTCATGTCATCCAGATTGTTATCCAGACTGCTGTGCAACAATGGCAGCTCATCATCCATTGGACTGGGTGTTATGCGGCCTATAGCAGCAGATGTCAATGTTCTCTTATCTTCATCAGATAAACTCTGGGGCATGACTGGGTCATCACTCATTTGATTATTATCATAGAAGCTGCCATTGTCAGTAACAATCTGTAAAAATAAAAGCCTCGTTAAAGCCAAATCGCAATACCTTTTTAACGGACCAATACTGTAAAGGCTTAATGGGAGATGGGGGACATATTTAAGAGGGGGGGGTTTATCGCTACTTGCTCCAAGTTGCTCTTACAGAGTCACTATCAAATGATCATGATTCAAACATTTTCCTTACATATCAGAGATCAAACATAAAGAAAAAGAAACATGCCTTTCTAATAGCTACCTGTTTGGATTGGGTGGGGTGGATGCTACTGTAGAATCAGATAAAATCAAACAAGAACATATGGTAATCAAACTCACCTCATGCTTTTTAACTCTGCAACTTGGGCAGTGATAAGGAATCTTCCTTGAGTCAATACATCGATAAGTGTCTGGGTCAACATTGTCACACTCTGCATGTAGCCACTTCTCACAGATTTCACATTTTACCATTGCCACGTCAGAGATCTGCCTATAGGCTCTTCCACAAAGGGGACAAAATAACCCTTTATTCCTCTGTTGGTAGCAGCTATCACAGACAGTGTAGTTCCTATGCCAGCGTGAGGTTGGCCCTCCTCCAGGTGTGTTAGAGCCGCAGTCTTCACATCTCCGACAGCTCTATACATTCAACAAGGAAATCATTTCAATTAATAAGCTGTTAAATATGATAGATTATATTATTGTACATTTGAGAGTTTACAGGCTTGTGCCTTTTTTCGTTGTTGAGAACTAAAAGACTGAGTAAGAAACACATGAGGAGTTAACAAAGTTTGAGGTGTACACATATCACAAAACATATTGGAAAAAAAACACTTGAATAACAGTAAGCTCACCAAGCATTTCCAGCCTGTCTTTGGTATTGTTGTCATTGGTGGATCCAGGCAAAAGGTGTGGTAGCCCCTGTCACACACATCGCACACCAGCATCTTATTGTCATCACCTGGTTGCCTGGTCAAGCACACATCAATTTCCATAAATTATTCAATAAATATTTATATAAAATAACACCCAAACTGGAGAACATTTTAAATAAGCCCACAGGGTGCTAAAAGAGCGTTTACTGAACATGCACAAAAAATGCTGCAGTGATAGCTTTCAAATTTAACATCAGTTATTCAAGAATGGTTGGAACGTGTGTAACAGATTATTGCAATTTTTTACATGAAACTATAATGGTGAAATCTCCGATAATTTTTAATGGAAAAATGCGAAAAATATTTTAAAATTGTAAAAGCAGTAAAAGAAGTTTCTTTATGATTGTTATTGATATATTAGAATGGATGGCCTGTTAAATAGCATGGATTCTAATACATTCTTTGTCTTCTGTCAGTTGAAGTGTGATTCAAACTCAAATTACCCAGGTTATCTTGAGCACAATTAGCAACTAACATTGAAAGAAATGAAACATAAGGCTGTTAGAAAAGGACACAGCAATTTTTTAATATCTTCAAACTTTGTCTCATTGCAACCTAGTTGGCCAGGGTTGCAGTAAAAATTGGAAATATTAGGTCATGCAACATAATATGTAAGTAAAGTAAGTAAACTTTGCAAGTAAAGTAAGTAAATAAACTTTGTAAGTAAATAAGTAAACTTTGCAAGTAAAGTTAGTAAGAAAACTTTATTTTGACATGGAGAATTCATCAGCCAAACATATTAAAAGAAACATATTTAAAGGAACTTCGAATGAAATAAACATCCTGTAAAATATTTTTGCTGCATAAGAGAACTATCAGGCAAAGGAAAAGCAAAATATTTCAGAATAAGATACCATGATTGTTATTGAGAAGTTTTAGAACGGCAAGTTGAATCTAGAGATGTGTGACATTTCCATTGTCTTGGATAATGCTATGGCGACACTCTTTCCGCGGGCCACAAACACTTGTATAATCAGTGGCTTTGCATACAGAGTTTTAGTTTAAAATAACAGTTCGGAAAAGAGACCAAAATAATCTTTACATTAATTTGAGATACAACTGTATTTCTGCATGTAAAGTATATTTTGATACTCTCTATCGTGTTTATTTAAACATTGCTTATCCAAGTCGCAACGAGACAGTGTAGGTAAATTAGCAAAGCGAAAGTTATTAGGCAAGCGAAACTCCAAACAATTTCCTTACAAATGAAGTGTTTTTTTTTAAAGGGAACAAGTTGTGTTTTCATAATTTGCTTACCCTAGCATCGTCTATCTTTCGTGAGTTTAGAATTACCGACCATGAACTGATTGTGAACATCATACCTGTCAACCTCCAAAAATCTCAAGGCTTGGGAATTTTGGGGGGGAGGGGTGGGGTATATTCATTTGTTTGGGGGGAAGGGTGGGTTTAACCTTGCAGGCGTTTGCCGTATACAAAGCTCTCGCGAACTAATCCACTTATAGATCTCACAAGGGTGTTAGATAAATTGTGCTACGCAAGTGAATTGTTGTTTCAAATATTTTAATAGAAAATAGGCAAAATAATGATTTTTTCTATCTAATTATTTTCCGGAAGTGATAGAAATTGCTTAAAAAGCGGGAGAGCGGGAGAAGGGGTCCGAAATCTTGAGCCTCCCGCCTAATGCGGGAGAGTTGACAGGTATGGAATATAGACATCGCATGTGTTGTTTGTGATCGCGTGTCGTGTGCTGTAATAATAAAATTTCAGATGCTGAAATTTCGGGTGGCGCAAACTGCGGAAAAAACTATAGCTGAATTTTCGGCGAAGATACACTATATTTCGGATTAGAACAATAGACAAATTTTCGGCGAAATTAGTCAGTTTTCGGTTGCATTACTTTCTGCCAGTAATGTATTAAAAAAACTATATCACTGTATAATTACAAATTCTCAATATCATAATAACTATAACTCTAATAATACATATCTTGCTAATTTAAATTTAGAGCTGCTTTCCATAAATGCTGTGTATACTGAGCGATTGAAAGACTCAAGACTCTGAGCATCTTGCCTTACGTGGAAGACTGTTCTACAGTGTGACACCCGTACAGCTAAAGCCCCTTTTTATAGAAAATTTGTTTCCTTGGTTTCGGAACATTAAGTTTGTTCTCAGAGTCTCTCAAGTCATAGCTTGTTAATTAAAAAAAAAAAAACTTCGAAGCCCCCAGATATCTTGGAGCAAGCCCATGTAGATTTTTGAAAACTATCATGGCGTTTTGTGAATTGGGCTGGCATTTAAGACTTTTCCAATTTAAAGCATCAAGCAATTGGCTAGCATCAGCGTCATAATCTGAAAATGTCACCATGCATCTTGCTCGATTTTGAAATTTATGTAATTTGTCCTGTAAGGTAACCCTACAGTTTCCCCATACAAAGCCACAATATTCGAAATGGGGTTAAATTAGTGCTTAATAATTTTTTTAAGTGGCTTGAGGTACCGTGCCTCATACGCTTGATGGCCGATACCTGAAGCAATCTTTTTTGTAATGTTTTCAATTTGATATTTCCAGTTGAGTTTATCGTCAATTGTCACACCAAGTGATTTTGTCGTTTCAACCTGTTTGACTGGACTGCCGTCTACTGTAACTGTTGGGGGGGGGGGGGGGGGGTTGTGGGTATTTAGTCTGATTTTGATCCTATTAACATGAACTCTGTCATAGTTATATTTATTGTTAGTTTGTAAGCGTTTAGCCAACTGTGCATGTTCAACAAGTCCTCATTAAGGTAAAACTTGATGCTGCTGATACCCTTGCCTGCGTGAGTGAGATGCGTATCATCGGCATACATTCTGGGTTTACAATTTGATAACGAATTTGGAAGATCATTGATGTAAAGTAAAAACAGAAGAGACCGAGTATGGTTCTCTAAGGGACCCCACGTGCCAATATACGCCTTTCAGATAAGGACCCACTGACAGAACACTGTTGTGTTCGGTTATCTAAAGCATTATCAGATATACCAAAGTGTTTTAATTTAGCTAGGGGAATCTTGTGGTCAATGGTATTGAATGCCTTTTTTAGGCCAAGAAATAGTACTGCATTGATTTTTCCAACATCTATATTATATGCCCAGGAGTCAGTTGCCTCCAGTAAAGCTGTGTTTGTGGAATGACCTGAGAGAAAACCTGATTGAGTTTGACAGAGTATGTTGTGCCCCTCTAGATAGGCATATAATGACTACTTACTAACCGAGAGTGAGGTCATGCTGGGGAATATCAAACTGAGGCTTTGGCGTATCGACCGAGGCTTTTACTGATATTTGCCCTGGATTGGTTATTGTTGACCCATTCACCTTAAGTGAGGTCACTGACTTTTTCCCAGCTTTACATGAAGTTACCTAATTTATTGTGTGCCATGTTTTAAGAGTCACCTAAGTGTTCTTGAAAGGTTTTTTGATATTCTTTTTTAGCTAGTCTTATTTGATATTGCTAGTGTTAGTGAGCTTTAGAAGTTTAAATTGGACTGACATTCAGCAAACTCAATATCAGAAATATAAGCACATTAAGAATCAATTCATGGTATTCCTGAAGAGTGCGGGGAAGTGTGTTTACCTGCATCCTTGACAAACTTTGCAGTCTGGACATTGCCAGCCCATGCGAACAAGAGAAGTAATTTCTACAGCAGGATCTAGACAGCGGCCATGATAGTGTCGACCACAGCTAGTACAGAACAGCATCTCAGCAATCTCTTTGGCCTCTCCACAGAGATAGCACTGTGCCTCTGCACCACCTAGTTTTTAGGATACATCAAAATCATTAGCTCCTCAGATGCAAAACAGCTAAAAGTGGAACTTTTGTAGCAGATTTTGGTTGTGTTACCTAAGGGTACCATATTTACCAGCATATAATCCGCACTTTTTTTACTCCCAAAATGACCTTGAAAAACGGGGTGTGCATTATACGCGGAACCCATTGTTCTCCATATGATAAATAGCGGTAATCAATAAGAAAATGCAGTGATCCCATTGTAGGTGAGAAACCAGGCACATACACAGGGGTGTGTGTAGGGTGTGCGCGCATCCCCCCCCTTGGCGGCCAAAATATGGGTAATTTCTTATTGAGGAATCTTCAAAAACTATGTTTTTTTCCATATGATACCATATGATACTACCCCCCCCCCTCAGCCAATCCTGTGTAAGAGCCTGGAAACAGTCACAAAATCGCTTAAAAATAATGCAGTAAACGGTATTCTAAACGTACTTATGTTTCTTTTTAGGTTGTTTCTTATTTCCTTCTATTTCTATTGGGGTGCATATTATATGCGGGTTTTCGAATTTTCTTCTGAAAAAGGCCTTGAAAATTGGGGTGCAGATTATACGCCGGTAAATACAGTAGGTAGGGTGCATAGAAAACTAGCAAGACTTACCAAGACGACCTGCATCTTCCAAGTGGTCTGGACAAAGCATTGTCATGGAGTGAATTTCCTGAAAAAAATATGAAATAATAGAGATTCTGATTGGCTTACTAAAGCCTCAACAAATCTTTTAAGGATAATTGGTCCATTGCAGATTAACAAGCCATGTGAAAAACTACAGTTTCCAGTAGAAAGCCTTAAAATATTTGAAAACAAAGAAAGACAATTTTGAAACCGTCTTATAGAGACAACTACTGAATGAGGTTCTGTCATGCTGCAGTGAAAATAAAGTCATTTGTAATTTCTTTTTGTATCTTCTTTGCACTATAAAATAATATGTTTGATGAACTCTCAAGCATACTTGTAGCAATCAATCTCAATCATTAGAACCACATGAAAACCATTGCAAACTGATGTCCAACAAGGTTGAGACTGTACCTGGAATGCACCAGCACTAGCTGCACATGGGTAGTGGTATGTTCTACCACACCTAGGGACTTGGCATACCACACTGGCTCCAAATCGACTGCAGTGGGCACATCGCTAAATTGAAATAATCAATAACATATCACTGTTAACAACAATAAGTAGACATTGTTAAAAGGTGTTAAAACCCTCATCAGAAAAAAAGTCAAAATCATGAACATTCAATAAGCGAGTTGGATACACCATCATCTTTAATCTAGTGAGTTGGTTATACAAGCTTAGAGGTACATCATAGACTTACCTCTGTCATGGCCTGATAGACTGCCTTGTCAACATTAACCAGATCATAAGAGTCAGTTTGGCAAACACCCTCTGACCAGGAGGCACAGCAGTGATGGGCCCACACTGAGCCATCACTTTCAAATGCTTCATGAACTTCATGCTCCTTCACTGTACCAAAGGTGTACTTGTCGGGTGTCATGTTCTGCGAACTGTTTCGAAGGGGAAGTCCAATAACAACGGCTCCTTTCTTTCTACCTCTACCTGGGGGCCTGCCTGGACCACGCCTATGTACCATTGGCTGTGGAAGGGGAACATCATCCATGGCTTCCTTTCCCATGTCTGCTGGCTCACTGGGTACCATCTCAAAGTTTGGTTGTTGTTGGGTGGTGTTCTGGGCAGTTTTCTTGAAAGGGTTGAAGCCTGGGGTTGGAGCACAGCGTTGCAGTTTGCCTTGGAACATCCTCCGCTCAGGACCACAGTTACAGAATGCGCATAGCTTGTCTTTTAACAACCTGCATAGTTGAGTATCCTAGTCAGGCGTATCATTTACAACTATGAGACATACCAGTAACTGAACTTTTACAACATACTGTAGGAATGTATGACAGGAGTATCTTACTTGATACTCTTATCATTCCAGATAAGCAAAAACATAACTTACAGCTCTTCTTCTAGATCAGATGGTTGGACAGCACTACTAGCATCCAAGGGGACAGGCTGACCCATAGCATCCACCATCAGGGAACAGGGCTCCTACACACCGGAAACAACAAATAAATACCAGACAACAACAAATAAATACCAGACAACAACAAATAAATACCAGACAACACAAGGGGACAGGCTGACCCATAGCATCCACCATCAGGGAATGGGACTCCTACACACCGGAAACAACAAATAAATACCAGACAACAACAAATAAATACCAGACAACATAATAACACAACAAATAAATACCAGACAACATAAAAACACAACAAATAAATACCAGACAACATAATAACACAACAAATAAATACCAGACAACAAATAAATACCAGACAACATAATACAATAGTTGTGCCAAGATTCTGTCAAGAAGTTCAATTAGGCCACAAATGGTTTTATTTGCTTATATTGATTGAGTCACATTAAAGTTGTATAGCTACCTTTCTATGGTCTGTCATGCATTCACCCTCACGCCTTGGCATGTCGATACCCATTGCTCCAGCAGCATGTATAGGTGACTTCAGTTTGCTATCAGCCACAGATATTACATTAGGTAAGAAAAACACAGATAGTTATGTGCTTCTAAAAATATCTAGTTTCTAGTTCTATCTCACCTCTGTGCATTAACCCTGGTCTTCTTGACAGGATGAGATGACCTGACAGGAGGAGAGGGCTTAGAGCGCCCCCTGTTTTTGGTCGTGCATGGTTCAGTGATGACAAATCCCTCCTCTGAATCAGGTGTTAGAGGGGAAGCTGGTGGAATACACCGACTGGGAGTAAACTGGAAAAAAGAAAGCGTATTCAATAAACAGTTGAAATATACCAACAGGAGCATAAATTTACTGCACCTGCTAAATAAAAATTATAAGGCAGAGGTGTAAGTAAGATTATAATGCAAGACAAAGATAACTACTGTTGCCATCATTTTGGGAGCCAAAATGTGTGAGTAAGATGAAAGCTATATCTAAAAGAAAGCTAAATAACCTAAATAACTTATGCATTCTACTGTGCTATCCAGTTGAGCATGAAACGCCAGTAGTTTTGTCGATGAGTTTTTGCGTAAAAGATTTGACGTCACAACAGCATGTTGCCAAGGCGAGCTTTGAATGTTGTTAGGTAAAAGGAAAGTGGAATTTGAGCAGGCTATCTGATCTTCTGGGGTGGCATGTCACGCGAAAACACATTTTTAGCTATTTTGGGATTTAGCGTGAGAACATTGTGTGGTGGCGTGGTTGTGTTATGGGCTTCTAGCCATATAATTGGTCCAATAAGTCAATTCAAAGTGCTGTCGGAATGTTTGTAGGACACAGTCTCGACTCTAGAATTCTTTTGACAATGAACCAAACTAATGTTAAAGCCAAATACGACCAAGATTTTTAATATTTTTCGTTGATTTAGGGAAGCACAAACTGTATTGTATTTATTTTGCACTAAACTCTTTTAGTGACCAACGAACATTTTACTTTGAACTTGTTCACGAAAAAATAGTCAATTTTCCGGGAAACACTTTTTTTATAAGAACATCTGGCCTGAGATTTCACCAAAAGATGCAAAAGAACGTGCCGAGGCTCAGATAGCAGAACTTTTTTAGTCCTGATGCATTCTAAAATGCAGAATCAAATTGTTCTCCTTGTAACAACCTTATTATTGCTATTGATCATAAGTGTAATTCCTTTTCTAATAATTCATCAGGTATTATATTCTTATATACAATAAAATTTAAAAACATGGTTAAGAACATATTAAGCCTTAAAATGCTCCAAAAATAAGCCTCAGCCTCAAATGAAAATTAGACGTTCTTATAAAAAAAGAGTGTAATACATCGAGGCAGAGTCAAACTCGCCCTGAATCATATTGTTTATTATCAATGTTATTAAAATATTACCGAGAGGACAACCTGGTTTGAATGTTCGGCCTTTATTATTTGTTCGCTCCATTTTACAATTCCTCAACGGATGCACCCTAAGTGTTTTTGGCACCTTGAAAACATTGAGTTGTGGCGTCATAACTATTTGTTTCCACGCCAAAACGTATAAACAAAACTACTGCCGTTTCACTCTCAACTGGATAGCGCAGTACACTTTTTCATTTCTTTTCCAAAACAATAGCTACAGGTACAACTTTGTACAAGTAGCAAGGCAAAGTGGGTCAACAATTTATATCACCCATCTTAATATTACATAGTGGAGTTGAACCATGAACTGCAAGGTTCATTTCCATTTTAACCTTTCTGTATTATAATAATAATAATAATAATAATAATAATAATAATAATAGTTTATTACAACACTCTCGCAGACAAAAGTCTGAATTACAGTGAAGGGTCATGCACGCCACTACTTTACACAATATTACTGAAATCGCACACTAACAAAATTATTAAACCTGTCTGTATTTCCTTGAAACCTATTGGTACGCATGTAGCCAGACTGGAGTGAGTAGCTATGGTTGACTTCTGTAGTTTTAGGAATGATATAGTTTAGAGGAGGTGATATCTTTGCTTTGGTGACAAAACTCTCACAGAGGCTATCACGGTGAGCAGAAAAGGACATGAGCCCTGCATTGGTAAGAGCCGTGCAATAATCAGTCTGTGGGAAAATAATGTGCATCGCTCTCCTTTGCACCGCTTCCAGCATTATCAATTTCACATGGCTACTTTTAATGATATTGGAGATTTCATACACATCTACATAGTTATATAGTACTTTACCAGCAATTATTATTTTTTTCATTTGTTGTTTAGAAGCTAGAAAATTTGTACAACTTGACAAAATGCAAATTAATTTTATCTGTGGTAGCTTGAAACAAATATAACTAAAACTAGGATCAAGTTGTTTTCTTATAAATGAGCAATCTCAAAAACAAACACTGATAAAATGTTCATAATAAAATGTTGTGAGGATGAATTGTACTTGGCTACATATTGTAGCTAGCAAGACAAAGTATAATGCAATGTCTTTCTAGATATAATGTGGGGGATTTCCTATACTTATTTGGTGAGGAAACTAGCAACAAGTTATTGCATAACAATATGAAAATCAGGAAATGTTTGCGAGTGTCAATAAAAGGGCCATAGTAACAAACTCCAATAGATCAAAATCATATTTCTTAAAAAGTCATTTAGGAATTCATTGATGAGTGCAGTTGTAGTGATAGTAGTAGTTACAATATGTGCTTGACAAAAAAAAGATTTTCATCAACAACTCGTACAGTTTTCCATTCCTAATGTGCTTCAATAATTCTAATTCACGTACTCTTATTGAAAACGTTGAAAAAAAATATCAGGGAAATCCTCAGGACTAAAGCATATGGTTTGCAGTGGGGTACAACAACAAAATATTGTATTTAGTTTAAATTTAAAACCGTCAAATTACCCTTTAGTATTGTTTTGATGAATAAAAACAGACTTTGACTCACCGGAGTATCGGCGTTCCTTGGTCTTCTAGGCCCGCGTTTCGATCGCCCTACGGTTAAAACCCAAATATTACAAGACGATCTTTAGAGCAGATAAACACGCGTAAATACAACTCAGACAGCACGGAGTTTAAACCACCATAGGGAAATTTTTATCAATGGACACGCAAACATCGAGGTTACTATCTACTTTCCTAAGAAGAAAACCGTTCCAAACATAGTAATAAATGGCATTGATGATATCACACGTGCTTTCAGGCCTTCTAGGTTTCTGACAGACTAGGCCTTTCATTTTAAGAGAGTAAGATGTTTTGTGCTTCGTTCGTAGCTGGCAGAGAGGCAACAGATAGGGGTTGGCGAAGCTCGAACGATCGCCGAGGAAAGGCAACAGTTTGAAAGCGCGTGTTATAACAACATAAGTTAGAATGGTAACAGTGCAAGGAGGATAGGTTTTCTAGTGCGAGATTTATTTTAGTCTTCTGAGCTATAGAGAGCGCTTGGTACAACAAATGAACACTCATTAATAATGGAAAGTCGAGTTCAACGCAGATGTTCCGTCAGCTACAGGTGAAGTTCTGGCGAAGAGAGGCATTCTCCCAATCCCTAAAGCAATTTGCAACGATCTCGACAACAAGAAATTCCGCTGGAATCTCCTGAGAAATAGTGCACGGCCACCAAACGGGAACAGTTGACTATTTCCATCGGCCTTCACTTCTTGAGGCAAAGTAATTATTCATATAATCATATAGAATTTCTTTGTTTCCTTTAAAACGGAGGAAAAGAATTTCCCCCACTTTTGGAAAGCAGACCAATACGAATTTTTTGAACGATTTCTCTAAGTCATTGGTAAGGATTTAAAGCAGCTTTCTGTTTATACCGTCCAACGCCCATAAGAGCAGACTTTCAAGAGAATCTAGCAACATTTTCTGTTCGCTGTTGTTCACAGTTCTCACGAAATGCCGAAACAAGAGAAAACCTTTTCATTGCCCTAGTTTTCTTCCTATAAAACGTTAAGCAAAAAAAACTCAAAGCAATAGCTACAAAAGACACAAAATCAAGTCGAGATTCTGGCGTAATCTTCGAGAATTCGAGACAGCTTTTGTCAGAGCCGAATAACTTCGCGCCGCCGTTTGGGACCGTACAAAAATGGCGTCGTCGCAAGATCGCCGCAGACGAAGTAGCATACTATAACTTTTCACGCATTTGATAGTGCAGCTAGAACATCATCATTCCGTTCATTGCTTCTTGATTACCATGATCACATTTTGGACAAGTAAAACTCGCCATATGCTTTAGACTTCAACTTGAATTAGATGGAGACAAAGCTGACATAAGCAGTGGGGTTTTGCAGAGCCGATCGCTTCGTATTTTTAACTTACCAGACATTATAGTCCAAAAACACAACTTGCGGATACAACAATTCTCCCTTTAGATTCCTGGACAATTATTTATCCTTGAGATGGGTTTGAACAGCCTTTTCGAGGTGCCCTCGCGACCACTCGCGTCAGATTTGGATCCTCTCACGACTGCAAAGTAAGTCGAATGCACTGGCTATCAGACTTCGACATTCTCCAAACTTCCCCCAACTTTTCCACTTTCGCGCGGCGCCACAAGGGTTTTAACGATTTTTACCGACAGCCAAAAGATTAATAAAGCTTCCTGGATGAATACTCCAGAGGCTGGCAGCTTAGAAAATTTAAAATAGTGAGAAAAGTAAGTCCATTTGGGCCGTATAGCGTGCTACCGTGCATGCTTTGACCCTGGTTCGACTAGCATCGCACTTGCGCGAAACAACAAGCCCCCCCGCGAACGGGCCGCGAGAGCCAGGCCTTCTACACAATCAGCCAATCAGAGAGCAGCATTCCCAAGCGAAATTCAAAGCGCCATTCGCCCATGTAAGTCTTTCTTATGACGAGGCACTCAAAAATGGCTACCTTTTCTCTCGTTAATAGACTATTTCTGACGATCCTAGTTGTTTAACTGCACTTCTAAGGGCGTAGATTAATGAAAAGCGAGCTTTTTTACTTTTCTCCTGATATCAACTGGGTGCACTACGACTATGTTGACGATTACAGGAAGCCATTCGACTGCAGCTGATACATTTACAAGCAGTCCGCCGGACAAATTTCCGTATCGAACGAAGCATCATCAAAATGTTTTCAAGAGAGGGCTAAGGCTATTTTCCTTTCTCGTGTGTGTTTTTAATATAAAATAAAACGGGCTTAGCAACCAAAAGACCGAACACTATATTTACTCAGAGGTGTAATAGCGTGACTTTTCTTGCTTTATGACTGAAACTATTTATGGCTTTCAGAAATATAACGAACGACCGCTAGTACAGGCTCAGAACCTGATGCATTTTCTCAAGTTTCTTCGAAAATTTTACAAGATTTTTTAAAATAATTTTAAAATATTTTTTTTGTTTGAGAAGAAAAATCACTGTTGCTCATAAAATATAGAAATGAGCCTTCAACATAATGGATCAAAACCACCCCATACTCCGGTGAGATTGAAGGAGTCTTGAAGGAGGCCATGTTGGTTACTTAACTTCTTATGGACAAAATCTCGACCTTCTTTATATGTAACTGTTACTCAATTTATAGTGGAAGGGGGCCAGGGGGGTACCCCTCTGCTATCTAGCAATGGCATATATCCCAGCCCCTTCCATTATACAGCGGAAGGGGGGGGGGGAGGTACTTTTCCGACGTTGTTTCCTAATAAATTCAGAGCCGTAGCAGGCCTCGAAACATTGGGGGAGGGAGGGGGGCAAAACAGAAACATTAAGAAAATATGGGGGCACAGCCACGCCCCCACTGGTCGTTTCCTTATAATATTTGAAAAAATTGGGGGTTCACGTGTCCCCAGTGCCCCACCCCCCGCTACGGCCCTTAAATTTTATATCAATCAATCGGGTTTTTTTTCAATTGCAGTCGTAACTGAATTACAGGTTGTCAGCAACAAATAGACACTACGAATAATAACAACGCAAATTAGTAGTTTTCTTTGATAAATCCAAGCAATAATATTACAGTTCATAAATCAAACGCCAAGTCCTAGTGTCTAAAATCAAAATAATATTTTATGTAAGCAAAATTCCCTTTCTATGCCCCTGGTATATCTTCCCCTTGTTTTGCTAAGTCTCTCTGCACCTGACCGACGTAAGTAGGGCGACTGAACTCGGAAATGATTCAGACAGCGGCGGTAGAGCGTTAACGTTCCGCCTACCAATTAAGAGTAATCTTTCGCGTTTAAAATCGTTTAAATGCGTGCTTCCTGAGCTCTCAGTGCTTTCCTTATACACATCCTTTTTCTGATGTGTGGTGTGTATACTATGCAGAAAATAAGATGTCGAATGTCATTACTGGTAACAATCTGTCAATTTATGAATTACACCACAAACACAAGACATATCGCCGTATGGCTGGATCGATGTTTTGATCTTAGAATCTCTTGATATTCCTTAGATCCTTTAATGCAAGGAAAATCATGAAGCCGCCTGAAGAGCAGAAAAGTTTTTGTCTACTATTTAAGCATATGCTATTTTTGGCAAACTGTGGCTAAAAATACATCGGTCTGTTATCGGCTCACAAATAAAGAATGTCACGTACATGCTCTCTCCAGTCCCCGCAGCTAGCCATACCCGCGTGGGACTTGGAGCAGCACTCGTTTTCAATTTTCGTGACAAATTTGTTGACATTAGACACGAGTGTGGCATTTTCATAGAGTGCTCTCATATAACAGTCTGGTTACCGGGGGCATATTCCCCATCTATTTTAATTTTAGAAAAAAAAAGTCTTTAGAGTCTAAATGCTCAATATTTTAATATTGTTAAAACACCTTGCTTGCGGCAGGTCGATTTAAACAAATTGATTCAACCAAATGCAAGAATACCAAAATACCCACTTCCTCCCTAAAATGTCTTATATTGTCAATGCTTAAAAGGGTAAGCAAGGGTAATACCACGGGGGAGGTGGGGGGATGGAGGGCGTGATTGGCGCGGCAGACGACACTGGACAACATTCCATACCAAGAAAAGTGCCGGAAATTCGACTAGAAAAAAAATTCTATACTCCAAAATAACTTGAATTATTACAAATTACACTAGAAATACAAACGCGTAGGAAGAAAACCACAGCACAGCCTCTATCTGCTGGTGTGCGTCGGACCTTGTGGTCTGCGTCGACAGTTAATTATGAAATAAAAACCTTTAAAACTCTTCGTTGTTGTCGACTTTTTCTTATAAAGGTTTTACTAGTACCTCCCTTGTGTCACTCCGACCGCCGGAGGCTGCGAAGGAGACTAAGAAATACCAGGCCAATTTTCAGCCTTCACAAAAAAATATCTGAATACCAACACAATACACTTTCGATTTGTGCTAACAGGAAAATTTTATTATAAAGTCAAATCCTATTAAAACTAGACCCTGCACGCATGGTTGACTGGGATACCTGAGATGTGCAACTTGTTTGTGTGACATGTATGACAAAGATTTTACTGCCTACTTTGGATATAATAAAAAATATATATATAATCTTGTTTTTTATTTTAAATGCCATATCACAACACTGATTGGGGCAAGAAAGGTAAGAGCATCATCTCTTCAGGTGTGGGGTGGACTCGAGGTGTGCTCCATGAGAGTAGACAGGGCTGATTGTCCCATCTTTAAATACTATCCCCACATCAGAGTTAGCATCGAAATAAGATTAAGGAAAGCTGAGAATATGTTTTAAAATCGTTATTACTTAAATATTTCTTTGGTTCACTGCCCTCAATGTGCTATCACTTAGGGGTAAATCTATTTTAACACCCAAAGTAAGTCCTATTGTATTAACAATATAATTTTATTGAAATGTATTATTTTATTTATGTAAGTTACAAGTAAACAACAACAATTATTTATTTTGAAGTCAAATGAGAGGGCTATAGAATGTCCAGACTTGATTGAAATTTATAGTGCATAAACATATTTTCAAGATCAACAACACTACAAAAAATATTACAAATCTCTAGATTTTATTAAAATTGTTCCATAAAAATAAAATGACATTCAATGAGGGATAAAGGTATTTCAGGGAAATAATAAAACTTTAGCTTATCTAAAGGAAGCACCAAAGTGCCAAAATAATTTTCATAGATTTATAAGTAGATATTTTACACTTACATGACTTACAACACCTATGCTGTACCTATGCTTTGGTTAAAATGATGAGATTCAATGAGAGAGATCAAGATATTTTATAGTAAGAACATAAAATTCATCTTAGGTTGGCGGTTAAAAGTGTCCAATGTAAAGTAGATTCATCGACAAAGCGATTTGTAGGAGACGATTTCCATTAATTGTTTCAAACTACTTCCACTTCAAAATAGATTAAGCAATCGAGGTAAATACCTCGAGTCCATTCATGTGTCCAGAGTACATGTTATTACGTCTTGAAGTAAGCTGTATGAGTCTAAAGCAGGCAGCACTGGTCGCAAATGTAAACACGATTAAATACAGCGAAATCAATCCAAGCTAAGATGATTTCCAAAATAACTTGGTAGAAATTGAGGCTATGGTTAAATATGCAGTTATTAAATCGCGAATCGGGCCTTCAACTGCACAAATGACATGGATCTGAGAGCTGGAATCTCAAATTCAAGATGGCGGCCATGACACAGTTTTAAATTATGCAAGTTTTTGGTAACTAAGCGTTGCGATGACGTAGGACAGTAGGCTAGATACTTCGTGTAAGAAAAAGGCTTCAGTAAGGTCGCAATCAATAACAAGCGAAGTATTGACTATGGCGCAAAGGCTCTTGGGGTATTGCGAAACATTGCAGATTTCCCGGGACCACGGTAAAAAATAAACAGTTGCAAGCTTTACGAGGAAATTAAGAGTAATGTTTCGCTTAGGAAAACCAGCAAGAAATTGTATGCTTTTGGTCAAGAGGACGCGCTTAAGCTGAAAGGCGAGTTTGGAACGGAAGTTAGTATCTGTAGCCGGAAATGTGTTGCAACACTTTATGTTTTTGATGGCAATGCATCAGTTAGCAATTTGATTAGTCATAATACTGCTAAGAAGCTACAATTATTACATGTAAATTCAGTTTCAGAACAAGAACAGCAAATGTAACACTAGCCTAGGTTCGGAAATGAAGTCTAAATTTCCAGATTGCTTTTCAGGGGTGGGTAAACTAAAGGGAAATAAGGTTAAGTTACACATTGACGATAAGGTGGAACCGGTTGCTCAGCCAGTAAGACGATTGCCATTCGGTTATCGAGACAAGGTGGCGGATCTTCTGAAAAGACTACAAAAGGGAGACATAATCGAACCAGTGGAAGGTGTAGCATCGAGATGGGTAAGCCCTATTGTGGTAACTCCTAAGGCAAATGAGGAAATTAGGATGTGCATTGATTTGAGGAAGGTTAACCAGGCAGTTTTGCGCGAAAGGCATCCGATTCCGACTATGCAGGAAATGCTAGTTGAGCTTAATGGGGCTACAGTTTTCTCAAAGTTAGACCTTAAGCAAGGATTTTTTCAGTTAGAATTAGAGGAGGAATCGCGAGACGTAACCACTTTCATAACCCATGTAGGATTATTTCGCATGAAGATGTTAGGTATGGGAATTTGCAGTGCACCAGAGGTATTTCAGTATACAGTGCAGAACGTGTTAGTTGGATTGCCAGGAGTGTTAAACTTGGCAGATGACATAATGGTATTTGGTAAAGATCAGGCTGAACACAAGAAAAGACTAGCTAGTGTTATGAAAAGATTATCAGAGAGCGGGTTAACCCTTTAGAAAGGTGGAGTTTACGATTAGCACCTTTTAAGTTTAGGATAGTTTATAGGCCAGGCGAGTCTAACATTGCCGACCCGATGTCTAGGTTGAGCTGCAGAGGCAATGTAGGGTGATGATACTAGGGAGGATATTTCTATGATTGTTCAGGAGGCAGTGCCGGAAGCTATGTCATGGCAGGAAATCAAGGCCAGTTCAGATGAATGTGAGGTTGTACAAGTAGTCAAGGAAGCAATTAGGACAGGAAGATGGGAGAAATGTTCAACAAGCATCAAAGCAGTCAGATCAGAACTCAGTGAGAGTGACGGTGTAATCTTGAGAGGGAAAAGGATATTCATTCCACCAAGTTTACAAGATAGAGTTTAAGGCTAGATCATGAGGTACACCAGGGTATTGTCAAGTGTAAACAACGTCTAAGAAGCACAGTGTGGTGGGTAGGCATTGATAAGGACATAGAGAAACTGTGTAAATCATGTGAGTCATGTCAGCTAGTGTCTAGTTATGACAGACCAGTTCCCATAGCAACAACAGAGATGCCAACATCACCCTGGAAGTTTTGTAGTACAGACTTGCTAGGCCCACTTCCAGATGGTCGTTACGTTATAGTGATAATTGATTACTTCAGTAGGTACTTTGAGGCAGCATTGCTCAGATCTACTAAGACAGGGGCAGTTATAGATTTTCTGGATGCCATTTTTACGAGATTTGGTTACCCAGAAGCCCTCAGGTCAGACATCGGGCCACAGTTCACTTCGGTAGAGTTTGAGGCATACCTGAAAAGCAATGGCATCAAGTGGGTGTCAACTACTCCGTTGTGGCCACAGGCAAGCGGTCTCGTAGATAGGACTAACAGAACTATAGAGAAGATACTTAAAATAGCCACAGTAGAGAAAAAGGATCTTCAGAAAGAGTTTAGGAAGTTCCTAGTAGCATACAGGTCAACTCCGCATACAAGTACTGGGTGTACTCCCTTTTCTCTGATGTTCGGAAGAGAAATGAGGAATAAGCTACCACAGTTAGATTATTCAGCTGCTGCCATTCCAGAAGTGGCAAGAGAAAGAGATATGGAGTATAAGCTAAAGATGAAAGACTATGCAAACAAGAAGGCGGCGGATAGCAACATTCAGGAAGGAGATATAGTAGTAATGCTGAATGTGACAAAAGATAAATTACAACCGAATTTCTGACCAGAAAAGTAGAAGGTAATCAACCTTAATGGTCAGACATGATAGTGCAATCAAAGGAGAATGGAAGTACTGTTAGGCGAAATGTTCCGTTCGCGAAGAAAGTACAAGTAGCAGAACCCGATACTGAAGTAGAAGTTTCAGAGCCTGAACCGGAAACAGAGCATACAGGGCCAGATATGGTTACTATGGCGACCGAAACTTCAGCACCTGAAGTCAGATGGAGCGTACGAGTGCGGAAGCCACCAGCCAAGTTTGCTGACTACCTTGTCATCCACTAGGGGTCGTTCTTGCGGTTTATTTAGGTTTTTATCTGAAAGGGGTGGGATGTAGTGTATTAGCACACTTGACTTACTGTTACACTTTACTTACTGTTATGTATCATATAACAGAGATGACGTTATTGATAATGATTATTTGTAATACCATATAAGGTCATGGCGTAAATACTGTGATTAAATATCAGTCTATATTCGCAAAACAAAGCGTGCGGTTGTGTTAACTGACTCCAATGAATATATAGCGAAAGACACTAAACACCCCACAACAGGCGCTGGATTACTCCCAAAAGTCTTCGTCATCAAAGTATTGATGCTTCATTGGCGGCTCAAAGAGGTCAAGCTTGACAATGAAACCTAGAAGAACAATAAGTGGGCTAGTGTGCTTTTAAAGTGCACTCACTAGAAGAACAGGCACCTTTTTAAAACAAGGGAAAACGTTTGACGGGAACTGATATCGCACTTACCAGTTACCATACCACCAAGCAGAGCTATTGCGAGACCAAGAAACACTGCAGCCATCTGATATCCTGCCTGTTCCATCACTGTCCGACCATCACCGGGAGTCAGAACACCCATGTGGGTGAGGCGCATGTACCCGAGTTAGCCTTAGGGGCAAGCGCGCTCCAAATACTGTACAGCCTAGAATGATACAAGGTAAAGCATCTATAAATACTTATTCGAGTAAACCTCCAACGGAAATTGTGCCATATATAATGTACAGCCTAGAGTAATAGAACAATAAATTGTGCCACTTATACTGTACAGCCTAGAATAATACAAGGTTAAGCATCTACACTTTTTTATTTTTTTATAAGAACGTCCAGCCTGAGATTTTACCAAATTTTAAGAACATACTATAAGAACATGCTGAGGCTCAGGTATCAGAAAAATAGTGCGTTTTTTAAACCCCAAGGAAAAGCGCGCCCAAAATACTGTACAGCCTAAAATGATATAAGGTAAAGGATCGGATCTATAAATACTCATTCGAGTAAACCCCCAAGGGAGAGTTCGCCCCAAGTACTGTACAGCCTAGAATGTATAAGGTAAAGTATCTATAAATACTCATTCGAGTAAACCCCCAAGGGAGAGTGCGCCCCAAGTACTGTACAGCCTAGAATGTATAAGGTAAAGGATCTATAAATACTCATTCGAGTAAACCCCCAAGGGAGAGTGCGCCCCAAGTACTGTACAGTCTAGAATGTATAAGGTAAAGTATCTATAAATACTCATTCGAGTAAACCCCCAAGGGAGAGTGCGCCCCAAGTACTGTACAGCCTAGAGAAATAATATAAGGGAGAAAGATCCATTAGTAGCACTGGGGATACTGCACAGCTTTTCAAAGCAAATAAGGGTACTCTGTCCACTCACCCTAGTAAATAGCTTTAGAGCTTGGAATAAAACAAGTGTATGATTACTCAGACGGGTTACCCTTTAGGGGTGACGTCACATACCCGTTGTAGCCGTACGATGCATGGCTTGCATTAGCCGCAACAATGGCGCCCACGATGCCCCCAACGATTCCCGGCATGCCGTGCAGGTTGTGCACACCACAGGTGTCATGAGTTTTGAGAGTCTTGGTCATAAACGGCTGAACAGATAACGAGAACTCAATTATGCCTTTTTACATAGATATAGACCCTATATCCCAGTGATTACCTATGCCTTTTTACATAGATACATAGACCTTTATCCCAATGATGAATTTTCATGGGCGTTCATTGGTCAATACAGGTCAAGTGTACATTTCCACAGAACAAATCAGCCGATACCGTCCAGCTAAAGTGATATCTGTCCTTTGAACATTTTTCTGCAGTCAAAAACTCGTTTTTATACCAGAAAAAAAATTATAAAGTAAAGAACAACACAGGTTTTTGACCAAAAATACCACACGAAAATTGGTATCTGAAGCAACGCCAGAAAACACAACGAGTCAACTAAAAGATGTTGTGAACCTATTCGATGGGAAAAGCCCGTGGAAACTGCGCAAGCACCTGCCAGCATTGCTGGCGAATTTTCGCTTGACTGACTCTAGGACAAAGGAAATGTCAGAATGGGAAATGGACTTTTTGACATTTCTTTTGTCTTGTGGTCAGTCGAGCAAGAATTCGCCAGCAATGCTGGCAGGTGCTGACGCTGTTTGCCCGGGGCTTTAGGCCGGTGTGCAAACTGCCCCTGCTAAGTTCACGCGTGACTGGCGTTTGATGCATGACGGGACCAAAGGCAACCCAAGAATCCAAAATTTTACTTGTGTTTACAAAAGACAACCCAAGATTCCGCTGGATTCCGGTTGAATTCGGGTACTTTTGTCCCCTGATGTTGTAGCGGTTGTCATGACTACGAGTGATGATAAAAAAGCAATAAATTTAATCTGTAGTAGTTAAGATCTTCTTAAATACAGATTACAGTCTTACAGAGATAGAGAGAAATTGTAGTCGTACACGGAGTACAGTTACAATATGATTATTATGTCAAAGATGACCATTAACCCGACCTCGCCTACCCTCCTGCGCAGTGCTTTTTGTGTCGCTCGTGTTCTTTGTTGATAATGTGGAGCAAAGTAAACGAGCGACACAGAAAGCTCTGCGCAGAAGGGTAGACCTCGCTAGAACGATATTTTAATTTGATTTCCCCCATAACGTATAATCGAAGACCTCTTTGCAACGATACCTCGATTTTACGATACATTTTCTTTCTCCCGAGGCATATCGTAAAAACCAGGTTCCACTGTATATTCATTTAAAAGATTTGTTTTCGTTGCTCTCTGGCGTTACAGGCGTTTTAATTTTGCCTTATTTTGCTAGGACGATATCAGCTCAGTCACGTGATCAGCTAGTGCAGGGAGCGTGGAGTGTTGAAAATGACTGATGGTGTGTTTGAGTGGGAGGAAAAGATTTGGAAAGGGCGAGTTATATATAGTTAGAAGATAGATCAAAGGAACTCTAAAAAATAATGTACAGTATTGTATTATATTGCGACAAGAAAGCAATTTTTCATTACCGTTACGTAGACGTATCACAGGGTGCTAATTGCGCCTGCAATGCTACCGACCAGCAGAGCTCCCCATGGGTACACCACCATGTTACTAGCCGTTCCTATGGCAACACCTCCTGCGAGAGTTGCGTTTTGAATGTGGACCTAGACATGAGAAAATCAGAACGAAGAAAGAATTGCAATTGTGGTCGCTGAAGTCCTATGTGGGCTACGAAGTCAGGGGCGACCAGAATGCCATTAAAACTAGGCCAGAACATCCACAGGAATATTGTACCTACGCGGGGATGGAAAAGTTGATGTGATTTAGTTGTTGTTGGTGGTATTGATGATAATAATGGTAGCGGTGGTAGTGATGATGGTGATGGTGGTGGTGATGATGATGATGGTCGTGGTGTTGATGATGGTGGTTGTAGTGATGATGATGATAATAAAATCCCTCTATTTTTACCCAGAAATATGTCTATTGCGTTATGTTGCCGCTGCTGGTGGTGGATATGGTTATGTTGATTATGAGAAATAATAAAAATGAAACGAGATTATGATGATGCTGATATGATAATATATGATAATCAAAGCTTCGGAGATGATATGTTGACGGTGGTAAAAATGTTTCAGGTGGTACGGATACATAATAAAACCCTACCAATCATAGCAAATAATAAAAAATGAACACTTCTAATCTTTAGGTAAAACTCTACCAATCATAGCAAATAATACAAAAATGAAGACGCCTAATCTTCAGCTAAAACCCTACCAATCATAGCAAATAATACAAAATGAAGACGCCTTATCATAAGGTAAAACCCTACCAATCATAGCAAATAATACAAAATGAAGACACCTAATCATTAGCTAAAACCCTACCAATCATAGCAAATAGGTCTGAGTGGTACACAGACTCCTCTTTGTCGCTTTCGTCGTGAGCCTTGTCGTAAAGCACTCGTGCGATGGCGATACCAAAATACGCGCCGAAAGCGTGGATGATGATAGAGCCACCAGCGTCGGCGATCTTCAGGTAATGGACGGCGATGTACTCGTTGATGGCGAAGTAGATGACCTTAAAGAATCCGATGACAAGGAGCTGCAGCCGACTGACTTTGCCGAGGACTGCCCCAAACGAGACGAGAACTGCACCAGCTGTAAACTCGGCGCCTGTCATACTGGGAACAAATAATAAGAAACCACGATAAATAACGAGGTCGGCAATGGTGGAAAACAAGATAAACGTGTCAGCCGTAAAATGCACTCTGGCTCATTTCAGCCGCTACTCACGTCTGCACGTTGACCTTGATAGGACCAGCAACCCCCCATGGGGTATGCACGTCTGCACGTTGACCTTGATAGGACCAGCAACCCCCCATGGGGTACTCACGTCTGCACGTTGACCTTGATAGGACCAGCAACCCCCCATGGGGTATGCACGTCTGCACGTTGACCTTGATAGGACCAGCAACCCCCCATGGGGTACTCACGTCTGCACGTTGACCTTGATAGGACCAGCAACCCCCCATGGGGTATGCACGTCTGCACGTTGACCTTGATAGGACCAGCAACCCCCCATGGGGTATGCACGTCTGCACGTTGACCTTGATAGGACCAGCAACTCCCCATGGGGTATGCACGTCTGCACGTTGACCTTGATAGGACCAGCAACCCCCCATGGGGTATGCACGTCTGCACGTTGACCTTGATAGGACCAGCAACTCCCCATGGGGTATGCACGTCTGTACGTTGACCTTGATAGGACCAGCAACTCCCCATGGGGTATGCACGTCTGCACGTTGACCTTGATAGGACCAGCAACCCCCCATGGGGTATGCACGTCTGCACGTTGACCTTGATAGGACCAGCAACTCCCCATGGGGTATGCACGTCTGCACGTTGACCTTGATAGGACCAGCAACCCCCCATGGGGTATGCACGTCTCCACGTTGACCTTGATAGGACCAGCAACCCCCCATGGGGTATGCACGTCTGCACGTTGACCTTGATAGGACCAGCAACCCCCCATGGGGTATGCACGTTGACCTTGATAGGACCAGCAACCCCCCATGGGGTATGCACGTCTCCACGTTGACCTTGATAGGACCAGCAACTCCCCATGGGGTATGCACGTCTGCACGTTGACCTTGATAGGACCAGCAACTCCCCATGGGGTATGCACGTCTGTACGTTGACCTTGATAGGACCAGCAACTCCCCATGGGGTATGCACGTCTGCACGTTGACCTTGATAGGACCAGCAACCCCCCATGGGGTACTCACGTCTGCACGTTGACCTTGATAGGACCAGCAACTCCCCATGGGGTACTCACGTCTGCACGTTGACCTTGATAGGACCAGCAACCCCCCATGGGGTATGCACGTCTGCACGTTGACCTTGATAGGACCAGCAACTCCCCATGGGGTACTCACGTCTGCACGTTGACCTTGATAGGACCAGCAACCCCCCATGGGGTATGCACGTCTGCACGTTGACCTTGATAGGACCAGCAACCCCCCATGGGGTACTCACGTCTGCACGTTGACCTTGATAGGACCAGCAACTCCCCATGGGGTACTCACGTCTGCACGTTGACCTTGATAGGACCAGCAACTCCCCATGGGGTATGCACGTCTGCACGTTGACCTTGATATGGCTGTGCCCTTCGCCAATAATCTGGTTGAACACGCCCGTAACGATCGTCGCCCACTGACACACCGGCGCTGAGATAAAGAAGTTGTATCCGAGTGCGCTGAAGCTGTACTTGCGTAGGAACGTCATGAGAAAGCCAAAGCCGATGTAGATCACCACGTGTACATCCTGGAAAACTAAACCAAGTGCTTCAGCCTTGGACCAGCATAAACAACTAAATCACGTGCTTCAGCCTTGGACCAGCATAAACAACTAAATCACGTGCTTCAGCCTTGGACCAGCATAAACAACTAAATCACGTGCTTCAGCCTTGGACCAGCATAAACAACTAAATCACGTGCTTCAGCCTTGGACCAGCATAAACAACTAAATCACGTGCTTCAGCCTTGGACCAGCATAAACAACTAAATCACGTGCTTCAGCCTTGGACCAGCATAAACAACTAAATCACGTGCTTCAGCCTTGGACCAGCATAAACAACTAAATCACGTGCTTCAGCCTTGGACCAGCATAAACAACTAAATCACGTGCTTCAGCCTTGGACCAGCATAAACAACTAAATCACGTGCTTCAGCCTTGGACCAGCATAAACAACTAAATCACGTGCTTCAGCCTTGGACCAGCATAAACAACTAAATCACGTGCTTCAGCCTTGGACCAGCATAAACAACTAAATCACGTGCTTCAGCCTTGGACCAGCATAAACAACTAAATCACGTGCTTCAGCCTTGGACCAGCATAAACAACTAAGTCACGTGCTTCAGCCTTGGACCAGCATAAACAACTAAATCACGTGCTTCAGCCTTGGACCAGCATAAACAACTAAATCACGTGCTTCAGCCTTGGACCAGCATAAACAACTAAATCACGTGCTTCAGCCTTGGACCAGCATAAACAACTAAGTCACGTGCTTCAGCCTTGGACCAGCATAAACAACTAAATCACGTGCTTCAGCCTTGGACCAGCATAAACAACTAAATCACGTGCTTCAGCCTTGGACCAGCATAAACAACTAAATCACGTGCTTCAGCCTTGGACCAGCATAAACAACTAAATCACGTGCTTCAGCCTTGGACCAGCATAAACAACTAAGTCACGTGCTTCAGCCTTGGACCAGCATAAACAAGGTATTTGTGCGTTTTAATATGTGCGTCTGGGGATTTTTTCAAAACCAGCTATGCGAACGCTAAGTAGGCCATCAGAACCGATCATGTGGATAACAATATCAAATTTTACTAGGTGAATGAGCGTGTTATGGTATACCTGTTAAATTTGCTAGTTACCAGGCCGTGCGCAGCATGGCTTAGCTTGTAGTAAAATGGAACGAATAAAACAGAGCGGTTCCGGTTTTTGCAGCGCCAGGTTATTCGGCGACGCAGAGCTTTTTTGGTTTCTAGGATCTTACGTAATCCTCGCCCAACAACGCTACTTGCACATGGCGTAACTGTGATTTTACTCTTATCCTTAGTCCTGCTTTATCTTCTTGTTTGGTTATTAGACATTGTGAATTACGTAAGAGACACCCATGATCACACATACTGTATACATTTACATATCTGCAGAAGGGGCGTAGCCAGGATTTATCTTTGGGGGTGGGGCAAAGTGATTTCTCAAAATCATTAGCTTCGACTAAGATGTATTAGCTTTATTGTTCTAGAAAGGGGGGTGTAACCTTTTCTACAAGCATTTGACGCGATTCACACGATTGAGGCCTCAAGTGTTTCCATGTAGAAACACAAAGCCGAAAGAAAACTCTTAACATTCTCTAAAAGTCCGAAAGAAAAACTAACAATTTTGAAGGTAGTTTTGAGGGAGCCAGCGGTAACAACGAAATCACTGCTATTTACAAAGATAACCTAGATTCTATAACAGGAAGGCAAAATGCAAACACTCTTACTTAGGTAGTAGATTTGGACGTTATTTGCGATAGGAGGGTTCGCAGAAGTTGAGGTGTTAGCCGCCCGTGGCTGCTCGCTTGAAGGGCTTGCATGCTTTCCGTACTCGACAACAACGCCATAAATCAAAATAAGTACAAGTTGGAAGACGATTGTAAATACAGTGAAAGTCACTCGTGCCATATTTGCCCCAGGAGAAATAGAAGGGTTGCTCGAGCGTACGTTTGCAGAATATGAGACAGAATGGACCTCTTCTTTTGCCTACTTATTATGTAAAAAAAAAAACAGGTATGACTTGTTCTTAGTAAGAGATTTGCTTATTAATCATTGTGACGTCTAAATACCCATTTCGCAATAGTTTATTTTCCCTCTCCTTGGACATGATCATGATCATGATCATGATCACAATCACAGAGCAGTTATCTTAACAGAAATATACGCCGTATGCACTTTATCCGGTACACTTTTTAGGATTACCCAACAATGTGGGTATTTTGAGAATGGATATGTAAGACAATGGGCGTTTGTCAATGGGGTCTATCATGCCATTGTAAGGCTCAAGACGCTGAGCCAGTAAGCTAGGTTTTTAACCAGAATGTCAGGTTAACCAGTAAGACAAGTTTTAAACCAGAGTGTCAGGTTAACCAGTAATTGTATGTTTGTATATTGCTCCCATGGCTCCAGTTGATAGCATGGGGGCTTTTTCAGCCTCTTAATGGACTACCCTGATACGAAATGCTAAAAAACATTTCAAATAAAGGTGTCTAATGTCTATGTCTATAGAGAAAAACGTTTTAAAACTTTTAACAAGATCATTAGTCAGGGAGCAAATGTTAAAGATTTAAGTCCCGTGGTAATTTTCGGCAGCAGGCAAACCACCTATCGTAATGTGTAAAGAGGACCCCAAAAAGCATAAAAAACTTTGGTGGCACTTCTCCAACTCGCACCAAGCAGTTGTACGAGCTATTAAAAAAATGACCGTTTTTCTCAACATGAAAACGAGGCTGTGAGCCAAAATCACTAAAAATGTTTGTTAAATTTGATATAATTGCACAAACTTCGCAGGTATTACATATCTCGACGACCTATAATATATTTCAAGTAAGGGTGCTCACGTGACTAATATCATGAAAACGAGGCTGTACAGTAAACAGCGAAGGGTCATTCTTTACAGAGTTTAAATAGGGCATTTGAACACTACGTTGAATACGTATATGGGCGACTGGCATTGATGGGTCACGTGACCTATAAGCTACAAAATGACCGCCGCCACAACAGGAAGAAAGTAATTGTCATAATGAACATGTCCTTGCGTTAACCCTAATATCACAGCTCTCCATCTATCTCATACTCCTCGATGTATACCTCCTCCGCCTGGTTCCCCCCCCCCCCCCCCCCCGCAATCAGGGATTGACTGTACTTCCTGAAAAAAAACCCAAAGAGCCCATAGCAGAGGGGTGGTTATAAGGACATGATCCCCTATTCCCATTGTGTTTTCATAAAGCAAATACAGTGCAAAAGCTGTGAATTACGCCTATTTATTAAACAATACGAGTTGGGTTTTTAAAATGAAGTATATTTATATGTATGTCATTTCTCTTTACTATGTAGCTGACCTCTTTCCGGCTGGATGTACATTCAAAACATGTCCATATCACATCAACTTTCATCAATGTACTATCAGTCGTCGGTTACAGTAGAAGTAAATGAATCTTGTATGAGCCTGTGTTAATCAATTCCAATGAATGTTTAATTCTAGGAAATCAGGTACATTTGGCTCGCCATGTATGAGCCTGTGCTAATCAATTCCAATGAATGTTTAATTCTAGGAAATCGGGTACATTTGGCTCGCCATGTATGAGCCTCTGCTAATCAATTCCAATGAATGTTTAATTCTAGGAAATCGGTACATTTGGCTCGCCATGTATGAGCCTGTGCTAATCAATTCCAATGAATGTTTCATTCTAGGAAATCGGGTACATTTGGCTCGCCATGTATGAGCCTCTGCTAATCAATTCCAGTGAATGTTAATTCTAGGAAATCGGGTACATTTGGCTCGCCAGGTATGAGCCTGTGCTAATCAAGTCCAATGAATGTTTAATTCTAGGAAATCGGGTACATTTGGCTCGCCATGTGTGAGCCTGTGCTAATCAATTCCAATGAATGTTTAATTCTAGGAAATCGGGTACATTTGGCTCGCGATGTATGAGCCTCTGCTAATCAATTCCAATGAATGTTTAATTCTAGGAAATCGGGTACATTTAGCTCGCCATGTATGAGCCTGTGCTAATCAATTCCAATGAATGTTTAATTCTAGGAAATCGGGTACATTTGGCTCGCCAAGTATAAGCCTGTGCTAATCAATTCCAATGAATGTTTAATTCTAGGAAATCGGGTACATTTAGCTCGCCATGTATGAGCCTGTGCTAATCTATTCCAATGAATGTTTAATTCTAGGAAATCGGGTCCATTTGGCTCGCCATGTATGCTTCCCCATCCTCGTACCTGCTCCCGCATGATGCATTCTTTTATCCCCGGCTCCTTGATGGCTTCTGCTTTTTGAGGACCATTCTGCAAACACCACGTTCTTGCCACACTAACCCATGCTCCCAAACGCTTCTTGGGCATAATCCCCTCCATATAAATAAGATAGTGTCAAGTTCGCTTGGGAAACATCTTGATAAACAGAATGGTCATGATGAATACAGCCATGACGAGGGAAAGAGCAATCCACATCCACAACGAGCACCTTCTGTTGGCAATCTCCTCCAGCCGGTCAGCCTCGTGTTTTAGTTTAGAAAGGTTGCAGTCTGCGAGGCGGGTTGAGGCCTCTAGCACCTGAAGCATCCGACAAACTCGTATCACAAATTTGAATACATTTACACAGGTTTTCAGGAACAATGATGCGCTGCGTTAGCTAAGAATAAAAATAAACTTGAATGCGAATGCCACGTTTTGTATTGAAATCATATTGTATATGATAATTGCTGCATGTGTCATGTTTGGTACCATCATGAATGTAGTGAGTTTTGAGTCATGTGTATGGATGTGTCATGTTTGGTATCATCATGGATGTAGAGTATGTTTTGAGTCATGTGTATTGATGTGTCTTGTTTGGTATCATCATGGATGTAGTGAGTTTTGAGTCATGTGTTAGAATGTCTAATGTTTGGTATCATCATGGATGTATGAGTATGTTTTGAGTCATGTGTATGGATGTGTCATGTTTGGTATCATCACGGATGTATGAGTATGTTTTGAGTCATGTGTATGGATGTGTCATGTTTGGTATCATCATGGATGTAGAGTATGTTTTGAGTCATGTGTATTGATGTGTCTTGTTTGGTATCATGGATGTAGTGAGTTTTGAGTCATGTGTTAGAATGTCTAATGTTTGGTATCATCATGGATGTATGAGTATGTTTTGAGTCATGTGTATGGATGTGTCATGTTTGGTATCATCACGTATGTATGAGAATGTTTTGAGTCATGTGTATGGATGTGTCATGTTTGGTATCATCATGGATCTGTGAGTGAGTTTTGAGTCATGTGTATGGATGTGTCATGTTTGGTATCATCATGGATCTGTGAGCAGTATGTTTTTAGTCATGTGTATGGATTTGTCATGCTTGGGTCATGTGTGATGAGTCATGTGAGTCATGTGTGGTGAGTCATGTGTGATAAGTCATGTGTGATGAGTCATGTGTGATGAGTCATGTTTGATGAGTCATGTTTGATGAGTGATGTGAGTCATGTGTGAAGAGTCATGTGAGTCATTAGTGATGAGTCATGTGTGATGAGTCATGTTTGATGAGTCATGTTTGATGAGTGATGTGAGTCATGTGTGAAGAGTCATGTGAGTCATTAGTGATGAGTCATGTGTGATGAGTCATGTTTGATGAGTGATGTGAGTCATGTGTGAAGAGTCATGTGAGTCATGTGTGATGAGTCATGTGAGTCATGTGTGATGAGTCATACCTGTTTGTCTTTGTGGATGATGTTCTGCGCCATCATGGATGTGTGCTTCATGTTCTGGGCCATAAGTACCATCTCCTCTGCTATTTTTTCCTGCATGTTCTGATGATATTGCAGCACTGCATCAATGCTTTCTTCTTTTCCCTCGTTATCTGTGTTACCGGCTCTATCAAAAAAAATGAAAAAAAAAATGTAAATCTTTTTTGTTCAATCCCATTAATCTGAATATTGTTTGAAAAGGCAAAAGGATCGCGCAAGATACCATTCAACTTTTTCATTTCTTTTCCTTTTCTAAGAAAAGCGCTAGCGGTATAAAAGCCCAATAACAAAGCATTCTTTAGAGGATAGTAGAAATTTAACAATAACCACTAAAGACACAAACTGTTCTCCTTCTATGAAACATTAGATATTCAATATCTGTTGTATGACCATCTAATTTTCTGGGCCGGGTTCCTAGAAAGCAGGTTAATACTAACCAAGAAATAAATAAGGTTGTTGTCCAATCAGATGGTTCTCGAGGTTCTCACAGTGATCAAATATGGGGGTATAGATGGTTACGGAGGTTCTTGCAGTGATCAAATATGGGGGTATAGATGGTTACCGAGGTTCTCACAGTGATCAAATATGGGGATATAGATGGTTCTCAAGGTTCTCACAGTGATCAAATATGGGGGTATAGATGGTTACGGAGGTTCTCACAGTGATCAAATATGGGGGTATAGATGGTTCTCTAGGTTCTCACAGTGATCAAATATGGGGGTAATAGATGGTTCTCGAGATTCTCACAGTGATCATATATGGGGGTATAGATGGTTCTCTAGGTTCTCACAGTGATCAAATATGGGGGTATAGATGGTTACGGAGGTTCTCACAGTGATCAAATATGGGGGTATAGATGGTTACGGAGGTTCTAACAGTGATCAAATATGGGGGTATAGATGGTTCCCGAGGTTCTCACAGTGATCAAATATGGGGGTATAGATGGTTACGGAGGTTCTCACAGTGATCAAATATGGGGGTATAGAGGGTTCTCGAGATTCTCACAGTGATCAAATATGGGGGTATACATGGTTCTCTAGGTTCTCCCAGTGATCAAATATGGGGATATAGATGGTTATGGAGGTTCTCACAGTGATCAAATATGGGGGTATAGATGGTTCTCGAGGTTCTCACAGTGATCAAATATGGGGGTATAGATGATTACGGAGGTTTTCACAGTGATAAAATATGGGGGTAATAGATGGTTCTCGAGATTCTCACAGTGATCAAATATGGGGGTATAGATGGTTCTCCAGGTTCTCACAGTGATCAAATATGGGGGTATAGATGGTTACGGAGGTTCTCATAGTGATCAAATATTGGGGTATAGATGGTTCTCTAGGTTCTCACAGTGATCAAATATGGGGGTATAGATGGTTCTCGAGGTTCTCACAGTGATCAAATATAGGGGTATAGATGGCTTTTTCTTATCATACTTAATTACAGCAAGCCAAAATTTCGGTGTGATAAAAAATGAGCAAATCCATACCATGTTCTATAAAAAAAATGTTGCCCTTTGCTTTTTGAAAGTAATCTGATTCTTCATCATACAGTACCTTCTGTTTCTAACTCCTCCAACATCTGTTTTTGATTCTAAAAGATAATAAAACAAGAATATGTGATTTGAGCATAAGTCTGATTTTTTAGCCAATTTATTTTCAAATTTCATTATAAGGAGAAGTAAAGGACTCTCTCACAATAAAACAAAATTCATAATTTTTTTTTATCTCTATATTACTAAGCCATAACCAAGGGGAGTTAAAATACATCACTTACCAGTTCTGAGCAGCTCATCTCTCATCTCTTTGTCCAGTCTTGACTTTGTCTTCAAATGCAATTCCTGGACTCTATCTGCAGGTGGTCTATCGCTTAATAGGCTAGCATGGGCAGACGATCTGGATAAATGATGGCTAGTGACTGCCTTATCACTAGTGGATTTCTGTAGTCATGTAAAAGTAAAAACATTTAAGTTAGACCATCTACCAGTATCAGTAAGATCTGTGAATAATTCTATGACTAGAAAAACTAGGAAGTATGACTAGAAAAAACTACAGACAAGCTGTAGAATAACTAGGAAGTATGACTAGAAAAACTACAGACAAGCTGTAGAATAACTAGGAAGTATGACTAGAAAAACTACAGACAAGCTGTAGAATAACTAGAAAGTATGACTAGAAAAACTACAGACAAGCTGCAGAATAACTAGGAAGTATGACTAGAAAAACTACAGACAAGCTGTAGAAAAACTAGGAAGTATGACTAGAAAAACTACAGACAAGCTGTAGAATAACTAGGAAGTATGACTAGAAAACTACAGACAAGCTGTAGAATAACTAGGAAGTATGACTAGAAAAACTACAGACAAGCTGTAGGATAACTAGGAAGTATGACTAGAAAAACTACAGACAAGCTGTAGAATAACTAGGAAGTATGACTAGAAAAACTAGACTTGAAGCTGTAGAATAACTAGGAAGTACTGTATCACTAGAAAAAGTACAGACAAGCTGTAGAATAACTAGGAAGTATGACACTAGAAAAACTACAGACAAGCTGTGGAATAACTAGGAAGTATGACTAGAAAAACTCAGACAAGCTGTAAAATAACTAGGAAGTATGACTAGAAAAACTACAGACAAGCTGTAGAATAACTAGGAAGTATGACTAGAAAAACTACAGACAAGCTGTAGAATAACTAGGAAGTACTGTATGACTAGAAAAAGTACAGACAAGCTGTAGAATAACTAGGAAGTATGACTAGAAAAACTATAGACAAGCTGTGGAATAACTAGGAAGTATGACTAGAAAAACTACAGACAAGCTGTGGAATAACTAGGAAGTATGACTAGAAAAAATACAGACTTGAAGCTGCGGAATAACTAGGAAGTATGACAAGAAAAACTACAGACAAGCTGTGGAATAACTAGGAAGTATGACTAGAAAAACTCAGACAAGCTGTAGAATAACTAGGAAGTATGACTAGAAAAACTACAGACAAGATGTAGAATAACTAGAAAGTATGACTAGAAAAACTACAGACAAGCTGTAGAATAACTAGGAAGTACTGTATCACTAGAAAAAGTACAGACAAGCTGCGGAATAACTAGGAAGTATGACACTAGAAAAACTACAGACAAGCTGTAGAATAACTAGGAAGTACTGTATCACTAGAAAAAGTACAGACAAGCTGTGGAATAACTAGGAAGTATGACACTAGAAAAACTACAGACAAGCTGTAGAATAACTAGGAAGTATGACTAGAAAAACTACAGACAAGCTGTAGAATAACTAGGAAGTATGACTAGAAAAAATACAGACAAGCTGTAGAATAACTAGGAAGTATGACTAGAAAAACTACAGACAAGCTGTAGAATAACTAGGAAGTATGACTAGAAAAAATACAGACAAGCTGTAGAATAACTAGCAAGTATGACTAGAAAAACTACAGACAAGCTGCGGAATAACTAGCTGGTATGACTATTAAAACTACAGACAAGCTGTAGAATAACTAGCTGGTCTGTGTGGTCATCGTGGAATAAGGGAAATACATCCACACAACATATTTTGATTAATTCCCAGTGAATCAGCTAGATGGTGGATTTGGAGTTCATTTATTTGAGTAGAATAAAATGTAAAATTTTCAAAAAAAACATTCAAACCTTTTGCTGAGAAAATAAAACTGTTGCATCTAGAACCACTCACTTTTTGTTTAACAATGAAATTTGTGTAGAGACAGGTTAATTGGATATGGTTTACTCTAGGGTTAAACTATTTCTACAGTGTTCATAAAAGACAGAGAAACAACAAAACATCCTTTTTGAAGACAGTTGGTTCAAACAGCTGGTCTTAATGCAAGACTTGTGTTTTTCTATGTTAACAGCCAGCCAATCACAAGGTCCTTAAGAAGGGTCTGGGACATGGTTTTCTTGCTGCTTTTATCAGCAAATTCAGCCTTCTTGGTTGCAATTTACCCCTTTTCCAGTTCCTATTTGTGGCAGCTAAAATCTTGTTTCCTTGCCAAAAATAAATGTGAATCCTGTTTTCCTTCCTAAAACTTATGTTAGCATTTTTTATCCCTTCAAGACACTGTAATCAGAGGTTATACATCAACAAAAAGACGTCTGTGTTCATTTTTTTTTTTAGAGAGCAGTCTTTAGGCTAGTGCTGTGGCACTGGTTTAGAAAATATATATATATAAAAAGACTAGAGTATTCTATTATCAAAAGCCTACAGCCCTATATTTCCTGACCCATACTTCCTTCAGTTTTTAGGAAAACTTGCTGTTATCCTCTTGATTTAGTGCAAAACATTAAAAAAGGGCTTATTGCCAATATAAACACATTGGGTTTGATGACAGTGCGACCTATCAGAATTTTTACGAGAAATAATTGCTAATTACCGCTTTCTCTGTTTCCACAAGACCCTTCAAAAACTCTACCCTTTTGGTGTAATCACTCATTGCATCTTGACTCGGTTTGCTGATGAAAGAAAATAAAGTATAATGAATGAAAAGGGCTTTTATTACCTCTTAGAGAAGAAACTTGTTTCACACATAATACCATCACCTCAGATTCTTTTGTTTTCTGAGGGACGATTACTAGTGAAATTCCCTCGAAAACAATAGATGGTTCTAAATTTCCCTCATGCATTAATAATGAGGAAAATTTAGAAAAAGACAAAAGAATCTTTTGTCTTCTAAATTTCCCTCTACATCGGTGCATGATAGAAATTTAGGACCAAAATGCTTGTCTTCTAGTTTCCTAAAGGGAAACAAATAGAAGGCAGCTTCCTGATTAGCGCAGGAATAGACCCTGCGCCAAGAGACCAGTGTATTTGATCTTGTGATACCTAAACAACGTTAGACTAAATCCATGTGGGATGATTTTGATTGCTGTACACATGCATGCTAATGACATCAAAGAACTAAACTGTAGAGCAACTATGTAAATCAACTTTGTTTGATTTGAGAATTGTACGTGAAAATGTGGTGGTCTCTAGAGGGATAAAAAGAACAATGCATATGCAATGCTCTGATCCATTGAACCGTGTTTGCTCATCCAACCTAATATTACTCATAGTTGTGAGTTTATCTCCTCGGTGATCATGGTATTACAAAGTTATAGCATGGAAACTCAGGAATTGAGTGATTAATTGTCCCCTCAACCTCCACCTGCGGAGTCGGTTGCATAGCGTACCTGTAGGCTTTGATACTTTTGTCTCACCTTTTTCATTCATTGATTTCGAACTTTGTCCGTATACAGACAAAGCGATCTGATTGACTAACGACCTCCCATCACTCATCACTCCATACCTTTATCAATTCAACGTGGCGATTACCGAGGAGGTGATCCAAAAATCTCTAAACATTCTTCATTCGACATGCAAACCCGTTATTTTAAGACAAGAGCAGGAGGCAGCTGTGAAAGCCTTGTTAGAAGCTAAAGATGACGTGATGGCTGTGTTGCTGACAGGGTTCGATAAAAGCATGATTTTTACCGTTTCTGAAATTGCCTCTCGAGAGAAACAGCACAAGCTCTTCCGTTTTAGTAATAATGTTCACTAAACAATAAAGAGCATAATTAGCTTTGCAACAGACTAGTGGGATTCTTGAAGATTTAGGGACTGCCTGCGTTTATCTCTATTCTTATCTGTGAGTGCAACTTTTAATTTGAAATAAAACGTATGTGTTCTTCTAATAATACTTCCGTATGGCTTGCAGACTCGCTCTGTTAAATTTGTTGCACGAGGCACAGAAAACCCCAATTCCTCGCACAACTCCCAGCTAGGGATTTGTCGTAATATTCTTGTGTTCTGTATAAGTTTTCTCACGATGGCCTACTCTCAAAGGTTCCGTATTTAATTGGAAATTTCTACAGGCAAAGCCTACATTAATCGTTTGCAAGTAAATCAGCAGTCTTAGGTGCTATTTTTACGTTTTAGGGGGACTAGCTACATGTTGCATTATTTTTTTTTTATTATATCATAACACATTATGTCACATTATATAATATGATTATTATCTAAGATTTTAGCTCTATCTATGTGAGTTTGTTTTGTTTTGAATTGCACGCAGCACTTTGCGAGAATCAAATCTGATTAGCCAACAAGGATTATGTGACATGTTATTTAGCTGTCAATTTTTTGTCATGTGTTATATTAGTGAAAAAGTCGATACATCCTGTAGGCGTTCTTTTCCCCCTCTCCCCCTTCCCCAAGCATTTTTCTTCCACCTACCCCTGCAGAGTGCATCATCCGAGATGGCGGCTGGGTTATGCAAATGCTGTGTTTTCGGGGTTTTCGTGCAGGAGAAACTATCAAAGCCTACAGGTAGGCTATCGGTTGCGGGGCATTTAATTAATAAATTCCCCTTGTGCCATACTATAACTTAGCAAATAATGAGATTACCTTGCTGATTTACTAAGCTCATTAGCATTGTTCTGGAGTGCACATACATACTATGAAGAAATAAAATCACAATTCAGTCACAACACAGAACAGCAATATAGACATTTTGGGAATAATACGCTGGAATTTTGACTCAATGTAAGAACCTGTGCAGTAAACAAGTTGTATCACCAAGCTTCTGTTCCTATCTCCCACTAATGTCATTGAGTTTGAAGTGATGATGTAACAATCATGCGACCGAGACCCAAACAATAAAAAAACACATGAAATTGGGGCTGAATCAAAGGCTAGAAAGAACAACAGAATGGCAAATTTGCTGAACGATTTTCAATGTGATCTGTAAATATTGGAGATTTCTACGGCATTTCTTCGTCTTCGCGTTTTCAACTCAAAGACAATTTTCCGTGCGCTATCTTACAGTGCGAAAGGATGAATTCTCCTAGCTAAGCGAAATAATAAACAATCGAAAAAGCTTTAGAAAACATGTTTCACTGACGTTGTTTTTTCAACTCGGTGTGTCACTTTTTTCTTTGTTCTTTTAGTTCATGAAATATTATATAAGTTATATATTTTTTTAGGTGGCCGATAATAGGTAATAGGAATACGAGTACCATCAAGTACTTAAACAATTGAAGAAAAGCAGAGACCCCATCACAAAATCTTAAATGAAAAGTAATTAAATAGTGAAAAAATATTGCTCTGACAAAACTGCACACTATGCAGTACAGCTGCCTATATGTTTTTCAACGAGGCTATTTTTTTAATTTTTTTTTCAATGACAAAGCAAAACTCAGTGAAACAGCCCAGCTGGTTTATATTCAATAATTCATGCTAATAAAGTAATTTTAGCTTCCCTAAAACAGTGCTTTTCACCTTCTCTAGTCTCCAGTTTAAGCATTCTTTCTTTTCCTGATAATCCCCCGCCATCGCTTCACAGCGAACCAAAAGCCGCTGTAAATTTATTTCCATCCTTGACGGCGCCATTTTGAAAATAGCGCCTAAGTAGCCAAGCCTTGTACAGCGTACACAGGCAAACCAAAGCCTAAACAGGCGCAGCCGCCAGCAAATAACCACGACTCCCGTGTGGTGTAGGCGTTGTGTGTTGATATGGTTCAAGAGACCATGATATGTTATGTATTTAAATACAAGAAGGCCTTTATTTTTCTTTGATTTACAATATTTTTAGATGATGAATGAACTTCAATTCTTCACAAAAACGAAACAAAGCCAAAATCATGTTTCCCCTCCAAAAAAAATGTTTTTATAAAAACTGCGGATTTCTTGAAGTCTTGAAAATACTGCTTTTCTCGCACATTAAATAGTCATTCGTGTATTATTTTTAAAGCTAAAAAAAGAACAATACGACAAAGCATAATTAATTTTTCGGGGTCCGGTATCCATCAAAACGGCGCGCTCTGATAGGCTCCGAGAGGTCCGGTGTCCAATGTCCGGTTTCCATCTGAAATCGTAGTATAAATCGGGACTTAATTATTTTTGTTGGTCAAAATTCATAGAATGTCTTTATTGATGGAAGTTCTGTTTTTCTAGAGAGTAAAAAGCGTTCCATGAAAATACAATATGGAGTTTATTGGATCAGGGTGTTGTGTCTCCCTGATTGGATGATCAAACAAAATCTTCACGAACATCGCCGAAAGTTAGAAGCGAAACCTCACCACATGCGACTGTAAGCCCGTAGCCCATAAGGTAATCATAGTTGGAAATTCTGTTGACGAAAGTTTATTTCACGATACGGACCTCCAGGCTGGTAAATAATATATATATATATAAGCCACTAATATCAATCTTTTACGCGGAAATATATATATATATATATATATATATATATATATAAAATGATGGTTGAAGGCTTTCATAGAAAGTGCTCAATACTCGAAAGTAGAGCGGTGTATAGTGTTAGTTTGAGAAAAATACAAACTACATAGGTTTCCCTACAGGTCTGTTTCGTGGTTGCCCACTCATCAGGGGATTTAATGAGAATATTCCTACCATCGTATATATACTATTAACATTGAAATTTGCATAATAATAGACTGATAGTTTTAGCTAAGGCGGTAAGAGGAACAATAGCGATTTACATTAAATATGCGGGGCGGAAACTAACAGTGCGGAACGTGTGAAAAATTGATAGCGCGAAAAATTAACGGTGACGGGATTAACAGTTCTAATTTTTTCGTAGCAGGGCTTTGTTTCTGTGGCGGCACGAGGACACGAGTTCATTGCGTTTATTTAGAGTTGATAGTTTGGGTTGGCAGATGATCGTCAGCTTTTCCTTGAGGCAGAGGTTGCAACGCTTAGTGGTACTGTTGTAGGCGGAGTGGGAAGAAAGAATGCGCCATGAAATAAAGTACTCAATCATGTTGTCCTTGAGAGTCCAGACGTGTTTGCTGAGTTCGGTGGAGTTTCTGTGTTTGGCGTGTCGGAATGATGCGGTGTGGTTTCTGTACCTGGTCTTGAAGCTGTTTTCAGTGAGCCCGACGTATGTTTCCGAGGTGTTGTTGTCTTTTCGAGTTACGGTAGCTTGGTAGATAACAGATGTCTGTAGGCAGTTTCCGTCTAGAGGGCAGGTGTCTTTCTGTCGGCAGTTGCATGTCTTGTTGTTGGTAGTGGTAGGGGGGGAGCTGGTGATCTCGGTAGCCGACGATGCGGTGATGATGCGCTTGTTGTGGTTGTCGATGATCTGTTTGGTGTTGTTCATGCAGCTGTAACTGATTTTGATGGTGTTTCTGTTGAAGATTTTACGGAGGTGGTTGTCTTTCGGGAAGTGTTTGTCTATCAGGGTGAGGAATCTGTGGCCGATGTTGGTGCTGGTGTTCTTGCTGAAGGGCGGGTTGTACCATAGGATGTTGTTGCGTTTGCGGGTTTTATGGTTGGTTACGGTGTTGGGTTCGTAGCGTAGCGTGTAGTTGTATCCGCTATCGTCGAGTGCTTTCTGGTAAGGTGGCGCGGTCTGGTCAAAGGAGGCTTGGTCTGAAGATAGGGCAGATAGGCGTCTGTTGATACCAGCAGGGATGTTCTTGGTGATGGAGGGCGGGTGGTTGCTCTCACGGTGGACATATTGTAGCGAGGAGTTCGGCTTTGTATAAGGCTGGTGTGCATTACGTTTTAGGTCAAGGGTGACGTCTAGGAAATTGACAACTTGTTTGTTCGCCTCAATGGTGATTCGGAGTCCGTTGTTGTTGAGGATGCGGCATAGTTCCTTTTTTAGGTTTTCGGTGGCTCTGGGTGTGGCGTTGGTGATGGCTAGTCCGTCGTCGCGGTAGAGTCCTACGTTCATATTGAGGTCCTGAAGTTGGGAGAGAAGGAAGTTGCCTACAAGTTCACAGGTTTCTGCGCCATCGAAGCTCCCCATCGTAACATCAAATATCGTGTTGCCTTTCTTCTGCCTTTCTTCTGCCATTCAAATTTCGCGCCCTATTTTTATGTTAATTTTATACATAGATAGTATATAAGTGATGGTAGTAATATATTCTTAATAAATCTTCTGATGAGTGGGCAACCACCAAACAGGCTTGTAGAGATGAAACGGTAGTTCGCGTGTTTTTTTCCTGTTTTTTTCCTATATATATGTTCATAACATATTCATAACATATATGTATATAACATATACATAAAATGATGGTTGAAGGCTTTCATAGAAAGTGCTCAATACTCGAAAGTAGAGCGGTGTATAGTGTTGGTTTGAGGAAAATACAAACTACATAGGTTTCCCTACAGGTCTGTTTCGTGGTTGCCCACTCATCAGGGGATTTAATGAGAATATTCCTACCATCGTATATATACTATTAACATTGAAATTTACATAATAATAGACTGATAGTTTTAGCTAAGGCGGCAAGAGGAACAATAGCGAGTTACATAAATATGCAGGGCGGAACGTGTGAAAAATTGATAGCGCGAAAATTTAACGGTGACGGGATTAACAGTTCTAATTGTTTCGTAGCAGGGCTTTGTTTCTGTGGCGGCACGAGGACACGAGTTCATTGCGTTTATTTAGAGTTGATAGTTTGGGTTGGCAGATGATCGTCAGCTTTTCCTTGAGGCAGAGGTTGCAACGCTTAGTGGTACTGTTGTAGGTGGAGTGGGAAGAAAGAATGCGCCATGAAATAAAGTACTCAATCATGTTGTCCTTGAGAGTCCAGACGTGTTTGCTGAGTTCGGTGGAGTTTCTGTGTTTGGCGTGTCGGAATGATGCGGTGTGGTTTCTGTACCTGGTCTTGAAGCTGTTTTCAGTAACATATACATACATATATATATATGTTCATATAACAGAACAGTGCACAATACATAGGTGTAGAGCGGGATATATCTCCTGATTGGATGATCAGGAAATCTCCTGATGAGTGGTCAACCACGAAACAGGCAGGAAAAAAACACGCGAACTACCGTTTCATCTCTACAAGCCTGTTTGGTGGTTGCCCACTCATCAGAAGATTTATTAAGAATATATTACTACCATCACTTATATACTATCTATGTATAAAATTAACATAAAAATAGGGCGCGAAATTTGAATGGCTGTTATGATGAAATTGATAAGGTTTTGTTCCTGTGGCGGCACGAAGACACTAGCTCGTTACGCTTGTTTAAAGTTAATAGCTTGGGTTGGCGGATAATGATAAGTTTTTCTTTGAGGCAGAGATTACATCTTTTGCTAGAGCTGTTGTAGGCGGAGTGAGATGACAGGATTTTCCATGAAATAAAGTGTTCTATGTCGTTGTCTTTAAGGATCCATATGTACTTGCTTAGTTCGGTCGAGTTTCTGTGTTTAGCGTGTCGGAAGGAGGCGGTTTGGTTTCTATATCTTGTCTTGAATTCGTTCTCGGTTAGTCCTACGTAGGTTTCGTAGGTTAAGAAAGGACAACAACACCTCCGTGCCCTTGAACAGTTGCACAGAATGTTTGAGAACAGGTAGCCTACGTGTAGCCGCTGACTCGCGAAATCGCTAGACAACAGTGGGCTGTCACAAGACGCCTTGGGGACAAGGCTAACAAGGCGTCAATAACGGAGACATAAGGCGCTAAACTATGCGATTATGTCCCCGTGGTCGCGAGGAAGTTGCTGAGGGATGCGCCATCGTGTTTGTTGTACCACTACGGTGCGTCACTTTTTAACGCTCTTCAATTTTTGCGAAGTATTTACATATAAAAAATATTCTTTATAAAACAGAAAGAGTCTAATTTGAGAATACATATTAGTAAAAGGGAGTAGTAAAAAAGATATATTCAAGGCCCGTTAGAGGAAGGCCAACAGCTGCTTACATTATGCATCTTCTGTTGTTCTCGACACTTTCTGATTGACGTATCCTGCTAAACCTATGTAACAAAGGGTAACTGCGTGTGAACTGGACATTGAAAAGGTCAGAATAATTGGTCTCGAAAGGCTAGTAGCTGAAGTTGGTAAAGAAAGCAAAACGTCCAGCTCATATTTCATAACTTTCATGAGCTCGGTTTCAAATATCTTGATATATTGTCTCGAATTGTCGCAAGTACTTGCCCTTTTACATCCACTATGAATGTTTTACATGTAGGATTACGGTTATCCAAATAACATGATTTACATCGGTTTTTAAAGCCATTTGGTCGCTTCCGTGACTCAACTATTACTGGAATGGTTGGCTGCTCTCCGAGCAAACTCTTTCCGATCGAACGATTTTAAGCGAAAACAAGATCTAGTTACTATTAAAAGAATATTATTCAAAGAATATATATATATGTCAGTTTGATGGTATAAAAACAAACAGTTGTTTATGTTTATGAAAGAACTTGAAGAAATCAACATTTACTTAACATACCGATTTCACGGTAAATTTGCATTGGAGCCGAAGAAGTTTCGCGCTTAGAATAAATACACACGTGTTAAGTTAATATAAATGTATTCATATAGAAATTTGAAAATAAAACTAATTATACTGGAAAGTTACAATTTTGTGGATGGTATTCTAACCGACGATTGAAAAGAAATAGCGGTATTTCCGTCGCATACAGTGTTTGTCGTACGTAGACCGAATTTGTAGCTTTAACATTAACTTTAAATAACTTAATTGCCACTAGCGAGCTAATTCGGCAATTGGCGGTCAGCGGAGGCTGGCGCGTGAGAACGATAACGGACGACAACATGTACAAAAAACAATGATAATACAATGAAAATACTTGCGATGCGCATAACTTAACGTGACATGCAATAGCAAACAAACGAAAAACACGATGAAAGCCCTTTATCGGATTAGCTCACTAGGTAAGGCCGCTACAAAGTTGGCTGCAGATGGTAGGCAGGGAAAAACTGCCTGCGGTGAAGCATTCCAGACGGAGATGCAGCGACGGAGATAGTGCGTGAGTAGAAGGAGAACTGGAAAGCGTTAATTTTAGCTGGGAGGAGTGAAAATTGGTAGCTATTACAGGCACTGGTTCTTGTGAAGTAGACGGCAGGCTTAGGTGAAACATCAGGCGGAAAATCAATTTTGACGAGGCCGGAGTTTATCTTATAAAAAAGTGCGAGGTCACTAACTATTCTTCGATGTTGGAGTGACTGCCAGCCTAACACATTAATCATTTGGGTAACGCTACTTGTTCTTTGGTAATCCCCTGTGGTAAAGCGTGCGGCTCTACGCTGGACAGATTCCAACGTGCTAATATCCCTCTTTGCGTGTGGAGACCATGCCACCGAACCGTACTCGAGGATGGGGCGGACGAGGGACGTGTAGGCTCGCTCCTTGATTCGGACTGAACACGATGAAAGGTTCCTCTGTAGCACTCCTAAGACTCGATTCGCCTTCTTTTTAACTTCCTCAGCTTGCATGTCCCAACGAAGGCTTGATGTGATGTAGACGCCTAGGTATTTTTGGCACGTGACGCTCTCGAGGACGGAACCGCATAAGGAGTACACCCCTACTGATGGATGACGCTTCAGAGTGATTGACATGATGTAGCACTTTTTCGGCGCAAAAGCCATTTGCCATTTCTCCGCCCAGAGTTCCAGGAGGTGTAGGTCTTCTTGGAGAATATCATGGTCGTCAGGTGAGTTGATTGGGCGGTATAATACACTGTCGTCGGCAAACAGCCTTACATGCGACTTCAGACCAGTTGGCATGTCGTTGATGAAGAGCAAGAATAAGACCGGGCCTAAGACAGTGCCTTGGGGGACTCCGGATGTCACTGGAGACCATTCTGAACAAGACCCATTCACAACGACGCGTTGCCTTCTATCCGTAAGGAAGCAATGAAGCCAAGTGAGTAGTTCCCCCCTGATCCCGTAATACCGAGCTTTAAGGAGAAGACGCTGATGGGGAACAGTGTCAAACGCCTTGGCAAAATCCAAGAACACAACATCAACTTGACCATGGGCGTTTAAAACGGAGGCCCAGTCGTGGATCACTGAAGTAATTTGAGTCTCACATTAAAGACCTTGCTCAAATCCGTGTTGGAGATGCGTTATTATTTGATTCGCGCAAAGATGGTTTGTAACATGCTTGCAGACTACGTGTTCCATGACTTTATAGATCAAAGATGTTAAAGATACTGGGCGATAATTCTTGGGGTCCGCTCTGTGGCCTTTCTTGAAGATGGCTGTAACGTTGGCGTCCTTCCAGGCGGCAGGTAGAGAGCCCGAGTCATAAGACTGTTGAAATAGTGGAGCTAGCAGCGGGGCTAGTTCGCCAGCGGCTTCTATCAGGATACGTGCTGGCACAGAGTCGGGACCGGAGGCCTTGTTGGGTTGGATGTTCTTTAGCTGCTTATGGATGCCATTAGTCGAAAATGTCAGGTCAGCGACCTCTTGGTAGGGGGAGTCACCAAGAACAGGAATGTTGGTAAGATCCTCTTGCGTGAAGACGCTCTCGTATTGGACGCGCAATGCCTCCGCTTTGGATGAATCTGACGCGCAGATCTGGTCACCTTGAAAGAGGGTCGGGATACCCAAGGACTCGGAGCGCAGCAGCTTAAGGTACGACCACGCCCTTTTTGCTCCGCCAGGATTAGGTGTACTAGGGTCCGGCGCAAGCCCACCCAGGACCTCGCTCAAGTATATATTATGCATGTCTCTGATGCATTTGGTTGTATAGTTCCGTATACGTCTGTACGAGCGGATATCTTTTTCCTTCGAAGAGCGTTTGGCTTTTTTGTAAGCTCTATTTCGTTTACGCATAAGCCGCTTGATGGCTGGGCTCACCCAGGGAAGGTGGCGTTTCCCCTTCGGCATCTTGTGTGGGACGAACTTGTCCAGAGCATCTTTCAAGCCTTAAAAAAGCGCAGCCCAATTCTTATCGACAGATCTTAGCGGGAATGATGCCATGTAATCGGTTCCGAAGGTAGACAAGTAGGACCTCAGGCCGTCGTAGTCAGCTTTATGATACTGGTAGATTTTGTGGGGCGCCTTTGGGGTATACTTTGGTGAAGTATCAACCTCGAATAGAACAGCCCCCTCGTGGTCGATCAAGCCGTTGGTAACATGACACGCCTGGATAAGTCCTGGGTTAGACGAAAACACCAGATCGAGATAGTTGTTTTTGCGTATCGGGGCTTTTACGTGTTGGGAAAGGCTAAACATGTCTGCTGTTTCGATAAGTTTGTGGTCCCAAGAGCGCGCAGAGGAGATAAGCGCTGCTTCGCCGCTTGACCAATCGATTCCGGGGCAGTTGAAGTCGCCGCCGAGAATGACGCATGGGGGTTGAGTGTGTTTGCTGTAGAGCTTGCAGAGGTGATCATTGAGCAGGCTAAGCGCGTCTTCGTCAGGAGGGGGTCGATAAAAACAAAAAAAAGAATAGCTTTTTGCGCTTCACAAGTTGGATCGAGCATGTAATGATCTCGCAGCTGTCGACGTCTACACCACGTTCCTCCGCCGCAGTAAGGTCGTTGCGGACGGCGATGAATACACCGCCACCGAATAGAGTTCTGTCCTTACGAAAAATTTCGTAATTTTCAGGGAACACTGAATATGCCGGTATGCTTGAATCGATTTTGCTTTCGCATTCAAGAATAATATCTGGGTCATGCAGAGCGACCAATGAGTGGAACTCTGATTTCTTTTTCGCACTCTTGATTCTGTGGACGCCCTGGGTAACGTTCTGTGGGACTCGGGGAAGTACAAGACTAATGCGAGGGTCACTATCCCTTGCCACAATAACCACGCCTGGGCGGAGCTTCCGACTGAACCACCTGCGATTACGAGCGTCTACGGCCTAGACCTCGAGGCTGAGGACGAGCTTCGTCGCTACGTCAGGAGAAGGCTTTAAGTGCCGCCGCGAAAACGCGCGAGGCAAAAGTGCGAGAGGTGCTCATTCGCTTTACAAACAGGGCGATCCCAAGAAGAACGAGGATCTGGCTATGCGGGCGCGTTATAGTCACGCACGAGGGGAAGCTATACCGATCGGAGAGAGATAGCGTCGCGATTGACAGAGCCTTTACATGTAAGAAAGGTCACGTCCCCCAGGAGCTTTCGGGAGATCATCCCGCTTGGGAAGAGTACCTGGAGGCTACGCACAGCATGGGAGGGGCGACAGGGTATCGGTTCAAGAAGTGGATCCAAAGAGAGAACATCAGGCCAGCGCCTCTTAAATACAGCGGCGTCTGGCAAGCGGCGAAGGTTGAGTCCAAAGTGTGGAATAGCAAGGAAAACTTAGGGGCGCAGCCTCATGAGCACATCGACATGCGGCGCGGCGTACCTAGGATGCGAGGTCAGTGTCTTCGGCGGCGCCTCGGACGCCAATGATGTGGTACGCAAATACGGCTTCCCTACGAACGTGTATCGTATCGCGGATATTGTGGGACGGCCATTGAGCGAGGTTCTTCAACTAACCGGGGTCATTCAGCTGACCGAGTGGGAGTTCTCTGAGGCCTGCCACCCCTACACTTCCGGGAGGGTAGGGCAGCACTTGGAACAAAACGAGTGCTGGATCACCACGCCAGAGCTCAAGGACCTGTTAGACTCGGGTGACCTCGTCATGGCCACGGCGAGGGGGGTATTGTATAGCGTCGGAAAAAAGGACTCCATCAGGTTCCCCCACTAGCGCGAGTAGCGAAGACCCGCAGTATCCTGAGGGTCGAGATCTCGCTGTCCGTTTCTTAGGCAAGTGTGCTCGCCGTGGCGACGAGTCCTCGATCATAGTTCGTGACCGTGAAGAAGCTGCGTATCTGACAAACCTCCTTGCGGGCACCAACCACTTACTTAACTTTGAGCATGCCGACGGGGCTCATCTGATCCAATACAAAGACGGTGTCCGACGCTCACAACGGTACCATATCAGGGTCTTCGTCTTGGCGTACACAAACATAGCGTCGCGACGCATGTTGTTGCGGATTCCTCGCGAAGACGTCCTCCGGGTGTGCACAGATACGCAAAGGCGGCGCCCAGTGGTATAAAGCTCGTGGAGCGAAATCCGAGGTATGGAGAGTGGCGCCACAAGAAGCCTGGGTACGAGTGGCGACCCGAAGCGGCTTGGTATCCGAAGAACTCGGGGAGATTGGCCAAAGAGCCAAGCACTGCGCCGAGTCTGCCGTGCGATCTAGTGGCCGCAACCTCTGCAAAGATGTATCTAGCCGGTCAAGGAGGATCGGGGAAGACCGAGTGGGCGGTGAGCATGTTCCGCGGCCGCAACGTTGTGGTGCTCACTCCCGAGAACGACCTCGCCCACGACCATCGCAATAACCCGCGCCTCGCGGTGAAGGCTCAAACCTACCACCATTACCTCTGCATACCAGCGGAAAAGCCGATAAAGGAGTGGAGACCTTCCGAGCTGGGGCACAAACTTGACCATCTTGCAGAAGTAATCATCATTGACGAGTGCTGTAAGGTACAGACTAAAGTGCTACGCGCCATCCTAGATTATCTCGCCACGTGGCCGTGTCAGGTAGTGTGTTGTGGCGACTATGGGCAGGTTTCGCCCTGGGGAAATAAAGAGGGGCCTCACGATATGCTCGAGGAGTGGGCACAAGGCAACATCCGCTGGTTCGAGTCCGACTACCGCTGCCTGTGTGAAGACTGCGAAAAGCCCTCCTCCAGGCTCCACGACATAAAGACGACAGGCAAAAGGGTCGCACAAAGTACACGGGATCGCACCACGTTCTAACGGTAGACCACGTACTCGGCGTGATTGCTGATTGCTGTGCACGGTCTGTGGCACTCAGCTTCTGTTTCAGGGATACACCAAGAGCCATCCCCAATGCTTCAGTATCGACCGGCTAGACGACAGTCAGGGTCACTACAAGTGGAATGTCAGACTCACGTGCCTTAGCTGCAATAGAAGGCACAAGCGCTGATCACGCAACACGCAACTGCGAACGCGTGAAGCCGTGCTTAGAGTACGCCGTGTAATACAACACTGGCTGTACGGGCTCCATAACCCTCTTTAGTATTGGCTATGCCTTGCTTGTCCACCACGGGTCCGTCGCTCGCCGTCGGCCCTTGTCCTGGAGGTCTTCCCCGTTTACGGCGATGTACGCCTCCGTTCCGACCTCTAAGGGGGGCTTTTCGGCTTCGAGAGGCACGCGCCTCAGCTTTTAGCGTCTTTAGGCGCAAAGCCAGTCATGCGAGTCTTAGTTGCGTTTATGTCCGAGATGACGATTGGCAAAGCAGTAACCCACTCGCGGTTTGTTTCGCCGGATGCAAGCTCCTTCGAGTACTGCGCACGAAATAGGCGCTGTGCCAGCCAGCGATGGAAAGACTCGGCGAAAGCTCGGCTCCTGTGATGCCCTGGCTCAGCCCGTGGGACCTCCACCCCGTGGTCTGTTGGGAGCTTAGTGGTAGCACACTTGAACTCCGTGCCGTCATCAACCATGAGGACTTTTGGTCATGTGAGAGGTCCCTCTGCATAGATGTCAGCGAGTTCGCGGGAGACAACGGCCGCGTTCTTGGTCCTCAGTGGGCGGGCGGCTTTATATCGTGAAGCAACGTCAACGACAGTCAGGGCATACTTGTACCCGCGGTCGGTTGGCAAGAATAGTAGGTCCGACTACTACGCCAGAGGTGGCTTCCAGGGAGTGACCGCTCTGCTTGCCAATCGAGGACTTTTTGTCGCCGCTGTTGGTAGCGTCTATAGTGTCGTTGGTATTTTTCGAGGGCCTTGTCGTGCCTCTCCTTCTCAGCTAAGGCAGGGCTCTCATCGTTCGACAGGAACTTTGCAAGGTAGTTGCCACCAACGAATTTAGTGATGCTGTGTACGTGAACACGAGTCTAATACATGCCCTACACAAGACCAAGGTAACCCTTCATAGCGAAAGCACCCGCAACGGCGGCAGTCATTTTTGCGTAGTTCATGGCGTTCGCGGAGGGGTCTTTGGTGAAGTCTTCGCGCAAGACCTTGCGCCCAACCCAGCCGATACCGGCGACGAGGCCGGTTATGACTGCGGTGTTGGTGATGGTCTTTGTAATCTTGCTTTGCTGCGTCGTCGACATTGCGATATACGGATATGGGTGGGGCTCTCGTGTTTAAATGTCTGCTTACTCCATGGCTAACAGTCGAGATTTCCATTGTCCGGGTCGGCTCGCTTGTCGACCAAGCAGAGGTGCTTTCCAGGACTGGTGTTTGTTCGTCATAGCCCTCGCATCCCTGCGACTCGCTAGCGACCGGCGACTCAACGTGTTGCACAGCTTTTTTCTTCGCTCTGTTAAGTCGGTTCCAAGCGCCTTCCAGCTTCGACTCGTCCAGGGTGTTTAGGTCGGGTTGCGGATGGTTCGGGGCTCGTGATTATCTCCACTTTCTAACGTGCAGGTTCATGAGCAGTTTGTTCCGCAAGCTTGTTCGTCAGATTCCGCGAGATGCTGAGCACTAATACTTCCTTGAGGTTCCTCCATTTGTGATGCAACTATTTGGTTGCTGAAAAAGTGGCAAGCTTTCAAATGAGCGTCTACTCTGGGATGGCAGACTCGCCATCTGGTGAGTCTGCGACTGCTACCTCGTGCATACTAACGCCGTTGGTGTTCATATTACGTGCTACGTGTAACGCCCCGACGGCTAAAGCCATCAAACGACCGCAGCGTAGAGACAGGCTTCCGCACAATGTGCGGAGCTCGTTGTTGATGATGTAGTCGGACACGAGGTCATTGTGAAGATCGACCACACTGTCTATCGGCAGCGTCATGCCTACTAGCTTGGTCGTAAGCTTCAGGAAGCTGTCTGCCAGGGCGTCTGTAGTCCGGCTGGCTAGAGCGGTCTCGTATCGCTTCTCGTACTTCCTCACCTCCTCGGCGCTCATGCGTTTGACGTCGTCGTGAGTCAGGGCCGTGCCTACCATCTCTCTCGACTTCCCCGAGGCTACGAGAATCGCGAGTTTCTCCCTCGCGTCTGCTATCTCAGTTTGCTCTTTTGCTGGCTGCGTCGAGCAGTCCAACGACTCGATATCTGAGGCGCCCCCCTCAAGACGACTCTCAAAGTATTCGTCGCTCATCATGGTACACGTGTGTTGTCAAGTGTGATCAATGCGTTTTCGTGGGCGGTGATTTACTGCGCTTAACGTTCAACTAGGGCGGTGGTATAAGGGTGACGCAAGCAAAACTCTAACTTCGAGAACTTTTTCGTCTTGGGGGCCTTCATGTACTCTTTCATCTTCTCTTCTGAGAGCTCCGCGCCGTAGTCATGCAGGATAGCTTTCATGTCCGCCTTGCTCGGGGTATATAAGACCACCAAGGCCGCGATGTTCTCACGGAACGGCTTCGTGATGCTGGTGAGCTGCTGCGTGATCACCCACACGCTAATACCCCTGTGGCGCGCGCTGAGCGCCAAGATGACGAGCTGGTCAGAGCGCCTCTTTACGTCTTTTGAGGCCGCACAGTCGTCGAGTATGATTAGCGTATTAGTTCCTTCGAAGACAGCGGAGACAAACCTCAGCAGAATGTCGATCTGACCCGCCTCAGGTGTGACGACAAACAGACGATCGTCTCCCTAGCCGAAGCCTTCGTATGTTTTGTTGTAGACAAAGGTAGGGCACACGAGTACGATGTAGTCAAACTTGCCCCGGAAAGGGCCGCGCAGCCGGTCCACTATGAATCGGGTCTTCCCGCATGACGTCGGGCCCACGATGAGAGCGTTAAATGGGACGTTTTTCGGGTCCATACCGTACTACTGTGCTCAGTATTGTACGGACTCTAGCTGCCCGTTCATAAGGTTCATTTGGGCGTCGACCACCGCAAACACGTGACAGTTTACGGTACCCGTGCCGCTTGCCGTGCGTTTTATCTTGAGATGCACACCGTCGCGGGTGTTGACCAATCGGAGACCGCCCCCATGGATAACATTGTCGTCCGTCGTTCGAAGGTCGATCCACAAAGCAAACTTGTTATCGCCATAGAACGACTCGGGGCTGACACTAGGCGCTCCACCGCCACTGACGAACCGCCTTTTCGCCTCCCTCCAGAAATCCGTGGGGTGCAGCCCCTGGCTGAAGACCTTGTTTGGCATGCCGTCGATTGTAAAGCGAACGCTCTTGATGTCGGAGTACACGAACTTCTCAGAGTCGCGAGCCCCTGCCGTGTATGGCTCCACAAAGAGGAGCAACAGACCACTCATAGACCTTTGCGGCAGGTTGACACTCTCGTTGATTATGCTGTCCGTCCCTTTGCTAATCACGAAGGTCTTGTGGAGGTTTACTTGCTCGTAGAAGAACGTTGTGCCGTTTTGGTAGGCGGCGGCTGCAAACCGGGCGAGGTTATTGTCCCTCAGGCTTTAGTATTCCAGCTCTAGATTTTTGATGCCGTAGAAGAATTAGGTAGCATCGCTTCCGACGACTACCTGATCAACCGTTGCGAGCGTGATCTCGAAGAGCAGCGCCTCGGAAAGCGCCCTTAGGTACACTACGCCGTGGTCCGTCAGCAGAGAATGGTCTAGCGGGATGGTGTGCTTCGCCCCGTGGGCGGCGTTTAGAGCGTTCTCCTTGGCGTTACTAGTCGCTTTATCGCCAGCCTTGGAGCGAAGCTTGTGCATGTTTTCTGACTGTATGCCCTGCTCCAGGCGGTCCTCTCTCTCGACCTTGGACAGGTAAAGCTCCTCATACGTCTTGAAGACATCGTAGCGGTTGGTGTCCTGGAGCGTTTCTCCTGCAAACGTGATTTTCAGGCGGCTCACGAGATTTCGGCCGACGTTGTTCACGACGGTATTATTTGCTTGGCCTGAGATGGATAGATCGAAACCGACCCTCAAGCAGCCAGGCACAAGCGTGACGCCTTCCGATAGCTTTGGGACCGCCACATATAGCGTCTCGCCGGGGGAAGCCGTCGACGGGTTGAGATTGACCCGGTGAACAGTTCTCTCGGCTTTCAACCACAGAGGAGCTCTGGGTGTTCGTTTGGGGTCAAGGTTATCGCTGACTGACATTCCTAGTAGTAAGAAGTCACGTGACTATGGTGCGGACTGTTAGACATGTCTAATATAGCGTAGCATGATTTACGCATCATGGATGATGTTGATGTTGACGTTGACATTGACGATACCTTGCCGGGTGCGTCCGCCGAAGACAGGGACGACGAGACGACGCCCCTTATCCCGTTTGACCCCGACGATGGCGAATCGATCCCAATGACGAGCACGTCATCGCGGGGGGGCCCGGACGCAAACGACCGCTGAAACCTCGTTTACCACAGAGGGTGCAGCGACAAGACTCGGTCTCCAGTCCCTCAGGGAGAAATACCCAGACCTTAACGAGAATCTGATACGGTTCCAGTCAGACCAGAGGGGAAAGACGCTAATACAGCTTCGCAACCTCGGCAAAGGAGGTTGGACTAAACCAAGACAGCTGTTCAATGAGAACGGGGGCGTTCGACAGGACGTTGCGAAGCTGAAAGGCTTCAAGCTGACGATGGGGTCTATGGCAGAGATAGACGCGGTCATCCAGGAGAACACAGAACGAGTCCAAGAGCTGCAAGGGGTGGTAACCACAGACAGGGAGACCATCGACGACTCTAACACGTCAGAGAGTCGCCGCCAAGAGGCCCGTGAGCGCAACGAGGAAAGGCTATCCGAGATTGACGAACTAGAACGCGAAAACCGAGAGCTCGAGAACCAAAAGCCGCTCAGAGAGCGCATCAAAGCCATCTTCAAAAAGTACGGCTTTACCGTCACCGCTATCGGGTTGGCCGTAGCGACGACGATCGCGGCCATTGTGACGTCGCTCGGCAAGTCGCTCTTCTCCTTGGCCAGAGGGGTCGGTATCGGGCTTAAGGCTATCGGGAAAAAGCTAGGCGAGCTTTTCCCTGGGCTAGTAGGCAGCATCGCGAACTTCGTGTTTAAGGCTGCAGGAGAAGCGGTGAAATTCCTTGGCGAAAATGCGTGGCTGCTCATTCTAGCCGTAGCCGCGTTCTTTGTTCGTCGAATGCAAAGCAATCATCGGAACAAGTAATACGCCGCGGCCACCTCGAGTGCCGACAACCCCGCCTTGAGGGCGGTGTGGTCACTTTTTTCGCCCGGTCCGGGCAATGTCATGCTGCGCATACGCGAAGAGGGGGCAGGCGCCGGGCCCTCTGCGTGCACTACGGCCTTGCTTCGCACCTTGCGGTCCTTGGTCACGTGTTGCACCCTAGGATGCCCAACGGCCATGTTATGAGCACCGACTGGCTTTGTCTCGGTGTTGATCGCGTTTGCGCCGAGCGTCATGGAGTCTGTGGCTTTCTGCAGTTTATTGTTGTAGCCCACGACGCTTTGCGCGTTCATCACCAGACCGCCCGGCATCAGCCACACTCCTGGTGCGACCGCAAGACTCAGTCTCACCTTGGCCTCCTGCACGGCTAACTGGTACCTTTGCACGCTTTGAGTGATGCCGTTTTCTATGATCGCGTCTTCAAGCAGCTTCGTGAACGCCTGCGCCTCCATGGCCGGCCCACCGGCCCCCGCGATAGAGGAGCGCGCCAAGCACTGTGTAGACGAACGCCTCGACCGAGTGATCGAGTCTTCCTAGCCCTGCTTTTGTCAGCCCCTCACCTTTGGGAGGCGCAAACCAGCTATATTGCACGCCCCCGTGGTCGTCGTTGCGTATGTAACCCACCTGCTTCCCACTATTGTACGTCCCACCTTCGCCGCTAAACAGATTGAGGTGGCTCGGGTACTCGTCCGCCGCCGTGTCGTAGCCACGGATCACGTGCACGTTGCGATACCCCTCCCCCGTGTAGAACACAAACACATCGCCTAGCCCGTGGTTCCGCCCGCCTTTCCATCGGAAGTCCGGCTTACGCGGCAAACCGAACTCTATACATAGACGCTCGAAAGCGGCTTTCTTGTAGGGGTTATCTTTTTGCGTGAACGGGCTGTCGCCAGGCAGGGGGGCGCCGAGCTCGTAGAGTAACCTCCGTGTGGTAAAGTAGACGTGAAACCTTAGAAATCCCCTGATGACAGAGGGGGCGTGGCGAAAGCGGGGTCGGTTAGGGACACCCCGCATCCGGCGGTTGCACACCAGACCGCAAAGTTGAGTTGCCGTGTCCAGCACCCACAGGAAGGCTCAGATAGCCACCGGCGAGACTCCTTGGCGGACTTGTGCGTGATCACTGTCTCTTTGAATATGTCTCGGACCCTAGTCGTGAATGATTTGTCCTCAGCCACGTGTATCTCTAGCTGCGTGAGCAGTGGGGTGATGTTTTGAGGCCGTGCTCTCCACGGGGGTCGCGTGCACGGCGTAGAGTAGCTTCTTCTGCCCGAGGGTCAGAGACCTAGGGAAACCGGATTTTGCGCGTTTGATTTGTTCGGCTATAGCGTGTTTGATATGTTCGGCTATAGAGGCTCCCGCCGCAGTTGCCGCCTTTTTCGTCTCTTCCGCCTCTTTCGCCTCCTCGTTCAGCATCCGCCAGCTTTCCCAATCCATGCTCAGTCCTATTAAACACGAAGGCGGGCTGTGTTAAATACAATGGTGGTCCTACATACTGTGCTCACCAAAGGCGAACAGACGCTCTACTTTGAGCGGCCGATAAGGCGACCACGCTTCGTGGCGCTCCGGAAGTGCTTGCTGTTTAACAGCTGGTATAATCTCGAGCGGGATCATCAGATAACGACTATATCCGACCTCCCGCCCATCGCTACTCTGCCAGCCGGGCACCACACGGCCGAGTCCATCGTGGAAACGATCAACCGCGCTTAAAGCAAGATTCTGACCGCGAAGCTGGATCCCCTCACCGGGAAAATCGCGTTTATGTCGAATGGCGTTGCGTTCCTGAATGCCGAGCTTTGCGCACTATTTGGCCTAGAGGTTAAAGACAATCAGGTGGGGGAGCGGGGCCTCGCACTGCCCTTGGGGGTACCCCCACTTAAGGTGGCTTTGCCGAAAATAGAGGCCCTCTACATCTGCTGCGATATCGTAGATCGCACGCAAACTTTCTCGCTTGCCTAGAAACCCGCGGGAGACCGCACGAGAAAGTCGTCTATTGACCCGACATCCCCGTTTGTGTCGCAGCAACTTCCTCTGAGTTTGTCTCGGGTATCCAAACCTGGATAAGAGATAACTACGGTAGACGGGTGGACTTTAAGGGCAAGCCTGTTCGCCTTGTATTATAGCTAACCTAGCTCCGACGTAACAAACATGGCAAACAGCGACGTTAGCGGTGGTGTCATATACCCCTCGCTTCCCATTATGCACAGCGGCGGCGACGTGCAAAGCTTCCTACTCCAGAAAATATGTGACACTCAGGCGGTTCTAGACAACGAGATAGCGGAAAAAGTATAAGCGCGCCTTTGCCGTTACCCATGTGGTGTCTGTGGTATCCGGCATCGCTGTCTCTTTGAGTGGGATAGGGGTTCTGATCGGCGGTCCGCTGGCAGGGATCGCTGGGCTGATCGCTGTCGTGGGCGTAGGCGCAGGGATAGTCTCTAGAGATCTTACGAGCAAGGTTGCTAAACACGAAGACACGATGGTTTTAGCGGAGAGTAAGAAAAACTCGAACAGCGAGCTGGTATCTAAGGCTCTGCAAAACGGGCATATCTCAGACGAAGAGTTTCAGCTAATACTTCGGGAACAAGAGAGATACTACGCGCTCAAGGCCACTATCAAAGCTCGACACGGCCTCGCATCGCGTGAGAAAAAAAGCAAGAGAGGGCCCCCGAAAAGATAAAAAAGAGACTGCGACAAATTAGCGAAGAGTCCGGGAGCGAGGTGTTCGAGTAAAACTCAGGTTTAAACGCCACGCTAGCGGCTTTGAATTTACGGCCGAAAAACGGTTATTCCGCGCTCCGTAGGGTGGCGATCCAATCCACGTGCCTCGTTTTCACGGCCCTCAGTTCCTAGCACAAGGTGATTCGATTACCGGCTTGTTAACGTTTGGATGAGCACTCTATTTTCACTCTCTCACAACCTCCCGAAAAATATCGCGAAGCTCTTTCACCCAAGAGGGGGTTAGGAGGTCGTATATAGCGTATGCTACGAAGTGCGACAACACGATCATGTTTGAGCGGTTTTATTCTACGACTCTACATACAAAATGTTCTCGAAACGTTTAGATTGCGATTACACAAGGTCACGAGATGACTTCAGTGCCGGATTGTCTACGGAATGTTTGCACAAAGCACGTGATTGACAGACCGGGGTTTTTCTACCTAAAACGGGCCATTACATCAGCGAATTCACCGCTGCGGCAAGCGGTTTCGCCGTTCAAAGTAAGGACAGTGCCTATCATTTCACCACAAAATGGAGTCCGATCAAGACCTCTCTTGGGATTCTTCAGCAGATATGGTGCTTTCCATCCACGTCCAGGACCAGTGCACCCAAACCTCCATCTCGGAAGAGAGCAAAAAGATCCTCGAAGGTCACATCGCTTTTCACAGGGGGATGAAGGCGTACATAGAAGAGATTCTACGCTTGGGAACGGAACGGGGCGAACTCGGCCTCAGAGAAGCTCTTCGTGTAAAACGACCCAAGCGGCCTCAAAGCAGCCTCGACTCGATCTTGAAGCCCTGTAGAACTGGGGATACTACCCAAGAGACGCAGGAATTTCTGCTAAGCAAACGCATCGTCTCTACGGCCGACTTCGTGTTATTAGGGCTTGCCATAGATGAGCGCGCCGAGAGAACGTGGGCCAACATAGCCTCGAGAATCAAGGGTACCAACGAACACCTAAAGAAAACAAGAAGCACGGCATTACAGGCACAAGCGAACCTCGGGGTACTCCTTGATCACGGCGCTTGCCTGTATGAAGACGAGCACGGAACCGATCTCAACGCCGGCTCCTACGACGAGTGGCTGAGGAGGGAGATGGGGGTGTCTCCGAGGCACGCGCAGGGGCTTCGCGCTATCGGGCGAGTCCTGTATCCTTACTCAGGACTCTGCAAGCTCGATCTTTCTCTCGCTGAAGTGACGCGACGTCTTCCCAGCATCAAAGCTGTACTCCAAGTCCCAGAGTACTCTGAATATTGGAGAACTGCGGGTTGAGCTATCTGGGACACTATTTTTGAGGCCATTGTTGGAATGCACAGTTTGCCTATATGGTCGACTGAGTAGCGGGTTCAAACCCCGTAAGCCTCGGTGTCCTGAAGATGCTTATCTCGTGGTTTTCTAGTTTTTCTCTTTTGCTGGACCCCGGGGAGTCGCTAGGAGATTTCGCGACGAGTCGCGGACACGCATGGCCGTGCGGAGGTACGAGGGCTTGGAGATTTCGTGACGAGCCGTGGACATTCATGGCCGTGCGGAGGTACGGGGGCTTGGAGATTTCGCGACGAGTCGCGGACACGCATGGCCGTGCGGAGGTACGAGGGCTTGGGGATTTTGTGACGAGCAGCGGACATGCATGTCCGTGGAGGAGTTACGAGGGCTTGGAGATTTCGTGACGAGCAGCGGACATGCATGTCCGTGGAGGAGTTATGAGGGCTTGGAGACTTCGTGACGAGCCGCGGACATGCATGTCCGTGAAGGAGTTACGAGGACTTGGAGACTTCGTGACGAGCCGTGGACATGCATGTCCGTGAAGGAGTTACGAGGACTTGGGGACTTCGTGACGAGCAGCGGACATGCATGTCCGTGGAGGAGTTATGTGAGCTTGGAGATTTCGTGACGAGCAGCGGACATGCATGTCCGTGAAGGAGTTATGTGAGCTTGGAGACTTCGTGACGAGCCGCGGACATGCATGTCCGTGGAGGAGTTATGTGAGCTTGGAGATTTCGTGACGAGCAGCGGACATGCATGTCCGTGGATGAGTTATGTGAGCTTGGAGACTTCGTGACGAGTCGCGAACATGCATGTCCGTGAAGGAGTTATGTGAGCTTGGAGATTTCGTGACGAGTCGCGGACATGCATGTCCGTGGATGAGTTATGTGAGCTTGGAGATTTCGTGACGAGCAGCGGACATGCATGTCCGTGAAGGAGTTATGTGAGCTTGGAGACTTCGTGACGAGCAGCGGACATGCATGTCCGTGGATGAGTTATGTGAGCTTGGAGATTTCGTGACGAGCAGCGGACATGCATGTCCGTGAAGGAGTTATGTGAGCTTGGAGACTTCGTGACGAGCCGCGTACATGCATGTCCGTGAAGGAGTTACGAGGACTTGGAGACTTCGTGACGAGCCGTGGACAAACATGTCCGTGGAGGAGTTATGTGAGCTTGGAGACTTCGTGACGAGCCGTGGACATGCATGTCCGTGAAGGAGTAACGAGGACTTGGAGACTTCGTGACGAGCTGCGGACATGCATGTCCGTGAAGGAGTTATGTGAGCTTGGAGACTTCGTGACGAGCAGCGGACATGCATGTCCGTGGAGGAGTTATGTGAGCTTGGAGACTTCGTGACGAGCCGCGGACATGCATGTCCGTGAAGGAGTTATGTGAGCTTGGAGATTTCGTGACGAGTCGCGGACATGCATGTCCGTGGATGAGTTATGTGAGCTTGGAGATTTCGTGACGAGTCGCGGACATGCATGTCCGTGGATGAGTTATGTGAGCTTGGAGATTTCGTGACGAGCCGCGGACATGCATGTCCGGGAAGGAGTTATGTGAGCTTGGAGATTTCGTGACGAGTCGCGGACATGCATGTCCGTGGATGAGTTATGTGAGCTTGGAGATTTCGTGACGAGCCGCGGACATGCATGTCCGGGAAGGAGTTATGTGAGCTTGGAGATTTCGTGACGAGCAGCGGACATGCATGTCCGTGAAGGAGTTATGTGACCTTGGAGATTTCGTGACGAGCAGCGGACATGCATGTCCGTGAAGGAGTTACGAGGGCTTGGAGATTTCGTGACGAGCAGCGGACATGCATGTCCGTGAAGGAGCTACGAGGGCTTGGAGACTTCGTGACGAGCCGCGGACATGCATGTCCGTGAAGTCATTTAGGCTTGAAGATCTTATGAGAGTCGCAGCGCCGCCATCCCCTTAAAGCAAACGCTTTAAGCGACCCCCATAACACACCCCTCTCCCACGAGGCCCCCAGACGGCATACCTAAGGCCTTGGGGGCCTACGGAAAACTGGTTGGGGGTCGCGGCGAGCGTCATTCTCGTCCGCATGAAACCCCCCAGTCCCCCAGACGGTATACCCCAGGCCTTGGGGGCCTGCGAAAAACTACGGAAAACGGGCTGGTGGCCGCGGCGGGGCGCGGGTCATTCTCGTCCGCATGAAAACCCCCAGTTCCCCAGACGGCATACCCGAGGCCTTGGGGGCCTGCGAAAAACTACGGAAAACGGGCTGGGGGCGCGGCGCGGGTTATTCTCGTTTGTATGAAACCCCCCAGTCCCCCCCATTTCACTGTAAGAAACTATAATTCATTTTCAATTCTTCAATATTCCGTATTGGATGATACCTCCATATACACCCAACAAGTTTTTCCTGGTTAACCCTTGACTCCTGACTATTTTTGAGCTGAATTTACAAAAAACAGACTGAAAATAGATACCTCCCCCCCCCCTATTCTGAGTTTAATACAGCCCGTCAAAGTCAAACACAGCTGCACCTAGTCAGTGGTATCCAAGCTTTCCAACAGTGCTTTGCGGTCCCCACTTTTAATCCCTCTTTGTTGTGCTGAAGCGAACACAAGTTGATGGTTGCTTGTATTTTTCATCAAAAATACAGCATATTAGGAGAGTGTCTCAGGACATCATGAAGTCTATTGGGGCATAATTGAGTGCTTTGCTTATGGATATTTGCAAGCAAAGGTGGATTCATGATTTTTTCTTGTTTGTCTTTGCCTGGATGAGAAAATAATTTTCTAATGAATCACCACAGCTCTCCTAAATGCTGTCTTTTCTGAAACCAAATTGATTCCAAAATTGTTTAAATTGCTATTCTGGCTCTGTATGACCTGGAATTGATTTGTTTGGCTTCGGGGTGAAAAGACCATCTGCCTTTGGGGAGGGGAGTGTTGACTGGCCCTCTCCTCGTGATTTTTTCCCTGGATCTCCCAGAATGCTTTGCAATCCGTAAAGGCATCTCCGTGGTTTTACAAGCCTCCAAGGAGTGGACATTGTGTTTTGAGGCCATGGGAATGAACCTGGAGGATCAGAATAGAGGTATCTGTTTGTGTCTTGAGCTGTGTTTGCTGATCTCTCTCCCTTGTATGGTATTTTGAGCGTTTTATTGAGAGGGGTGATTCTGCTTTTCTTTCCTTGTTCGGATTGAAATTTGTCAAAGAACCTGTGCTATTATTTGGCTTAAGAGTAGTTGCCAACACCTTGGTTGGATGCATATCTTCAAGACCATTTATCCCTCAGACTGATGCCTGAGTATCTTCATCTTGTTGTGTTTATTTTGCATTTATGAATTTTTTGGGTTGTTGGCACTTCTCAAAGCCGGTACAGGCCGGTTGAGGGGTAAATGTGTTAAACAACAATGAAAAATATACATACACACATATCCCGCTCTACACCTGTGCATCAAGCACTCTTCTATGAACGGCTCCACTTACATTACATATACACCCATTTCACAATAGGTTGTCAGTGCAAATGGCGAATGGTAAATGGCTTATGGGTACTTATTAATCTTAAAATTAAAGGTGTTAAATAAAGTCCAGCAAGTTCAGAGCCAAGCATTGGTAACATTTAATGGATAGTTGTTTTGGTTTATCCATATTCTACGAGACGCATGGCTATTTTCGGTCGAAGAACTGCCATTTGCCAATCGCCATTTGACTGACAACCTTTATTGAAATAGGTATATACATCATGTTCTCTTGATGTATAAAGGGTGGTTCTCACTAGGACGCAAGCGGAAGCGCAAGCATAAGCGGAACGCAAGTGCGAATCGGTCAAACATTAGCGTAAGGCTGTACGCATGCGCAATACTAAGTTTCGCTTCTACCCCCGCGCGCCAGCATGAAACACAGGCAGCCCGTTTGTAAACAAACATTACGTAAGTGGCGTCAGCGACATGGCGGACGATGCTACCGACCAAGTACTGTTGCGAAAAAGTTGCGTCCTAGTGAGAACCACCCTTAAAAGGGATCGTTCCGCCCCCTTTTTTGGATACTGATCAGTATCCAATATGGCGGCTGTTAGAGTTATCAAAGGGTGGGGAAGAAAGCTCGAATAAAGCATAATAGAATCAACGTTTTATTAGTCAATAAAGCTCTAATTAAATAATTAATGTGGTTTTTGTTGCATGTATAGTATTTTTTGTCTTCGACATGTTGAAATAATACGGTATTTTCCGTCTTTTTTGCTGTGAATGGAGGCAGCTTTTGAAATTCGCGCTATTTTCCCAGTGTCAATCAGTCCTTTTGCAACTGTCATTTGCAATGGTGGCGAAGTCCCGGCATTACTAAAAAGCGGAACCGCAGGAACCAGTATATTTCGCTTAGTTATAGGGGTAGGGATGTCATACTAGGATCACTATTTATTTCCTTTCTAATCTGAACAAAAAAAAAACATTCCGTTGTGAAATGCTAAGACAACATCACTAAGCGCAGATGTGCTCATTATTTCACGCATATTTGACATTCTGTCATATGCAATTTGTGAAGCGCGTCTGGTTAGAGGTAACACATGCAAGCGTTCGTAGTTTTAGCCTTCGTAGGTTTAGCGTTCCGATTTCCGTTGAAAGTTCCGAATAAGAAAAAAAACTAAGCGAAATATACTGGTTCCGTTGGTTCCGGCGGTTCCTCTTTTTAGTAATGCCGGCGAGGTCCTTTATGAGACCGAAGCACACTGTTCAACATAGAGCTTTCTAGAGGAGACGAAAGTCGACTTAAGAGAATTAAGGATCAACAACAACATTGTTAAATCCCGTCTTGGTTCATCAAAGGAATTCTCAACGACACAGAAGGCCGATTTGCTTGAAGCACTACTCAGAGTAATCAACAACTGATAAGTAAGTAAGCATGTAGTACTTATTCCCGCTGAAGTTTTCTTCCCTCCTTTCAAGCAACTCAACCTTCAGTCCTTTCAAATAACTTTCGATTAAATCCCAGAAAGCAAGTTTGATAAATTTATCTATTCACTAAGTATATTTTATTAAAAAAAAAAACGAAAGGAGAGTGTTCGTTTTGTAAGTTTTTGACCTGCAAAGCGTTGCATTTTGCAGACAGGGCCACTCTGCCAGCGTGCAGATGCAATGTGTTTGCGGTGACTCCATGAAGTGGAAAACTCACTATGTCATCTGGAAGTGTGGTGAAATATTATGTCAAAATAGGTAAGATGTTTGTGTATCTTTCCTCATAATTTTGAAATGTCATGTAAAATAAAGACAGTAGAATTAATATTATATTGTCTATAAGTACTGTTCAGAATGATGCTTCATGGCCTAGACAGTATTCTAGTGTTTGTGATGCAGCCCTGAAGATATTTGGCATAGGCATAAAGGATTGATATACAGCTTCAAATTAAAATGCCCCTCTTTGAATCATTGCCCACGCCTCACCCCAACAATGTTCTAGTGTCCTTTGTAGGATTTAGGGTCAAGCAATACTACATTTGTGGACTTGTTATGTTTTATACAGTAGCTTTGCATATACATGTCTTTAGCAGGGTGTAGTAAATCACCTTTATTATTAGACAGAAAGTGTCTGCTTTTTGCATGATATCTATGTCAGGGCACACCCCCTTGACAATTCATGGCTATGTGCTCCAGAAACCTAAATCTGAAATAGACAGCAAGCCAGGTTAGGACTCACTCAAATAAAAGCCCCTTTCCAATGCCCAGGTTCCTAAAATGTGTATCTTTAAATGCATTACAACACATCTCAGTTTATGTATATGTTGAATATACTAAAATTGGTGTGTTATTTCTGTAGTCCATGACACATCTTACCTATACAACTATTTTGTGTAACTATTCAATTACAAAGACAACCTAAATGTTCCTAACCATGCAGTTTATTTTACCATCATTGTGAAAACATTTACAAAAGATGAAAAAATAAATAAATTGTACAAAGGTTTTCAGATTCCTATATTTTGAGAAAATGGCTTATACCCCTAACTCATCTGCTTGGAATCTGGAGTTCCATCTAATATTATGAAAATGCAGATAATAAAACCAAGATGATTTGATGCATCCTTGAAAATTCAAACTTACATTCCCATGGCTCTCATAATGTGGATTTAGCCTCCACTCCAGATCTCACTTCCTCCTTGAGACTGCCTCCACTACAATATCAATTAGGACATCTTTTTGTCTCGTAATGCACTGCCATCAGTGTTGGTTCATATATGAAAACAATGTGAGGATGACTATAGGCATGCTGCCTAATCAACTCAAACAACAAGTAGTTTTTATTAATGTTTCCATGCTATACTTTACACTGAATTACACTGTATATTTGGAAAAAATCTTCAGGTACAGTGCCTACATACTTACTGCCATTCATGATTGTAAACTGCATAGATCAGTCTGCATGTAATAATAATATAATAAATAACACTTATATAGCGCTCATACATCGCTGTTCTGAGCGCTTCACAATTCAAAATAATATTTTTTTTTCAAGTCAAAAAATCTAAATCTAATCTAAATCTGAATCTAATGGCATACCCATTTAAAAATAAATCAATTAATAAATTACAGGCTAATTAGCAAAAAGAAAAATAAATAAATAAAAGCACACTTGATCATGCCATATACAGGTATTTACAATAAACAAATATTAACACTGGTACTGGTAGTGGAGAGCTGGTAGTTGTAGGAGAAGTGGTTTGAGGAGATGCAGAATTGGAACTTGGGCTCCAAACTTTGTGCACCACAGGCTCCCCAAGCTAATGTTGTATTTTACGTGTTTCATTCATAGTTACTGTAAATATATGGTGCATTACAATAAAAACAATTGGGACGAAAAATATCATAAAATTCCTTCAAACGTTTCTTACATTTTTGTGGAGTTGTTATTTAAATCCCTGTGAAGTTTCAATCCATTTGGGGCAATATTGAGCGATTGAAGTTCCCCCATACTAAGAAACCATGCCGGTTCCCAGTTCGCACGTTCATATGTTGGGTTTTGTGAATAATAAGAGAGTAGATCGTGTATCCTCGCTATTCGTTGGCTTTATTGGGCCTAGTGTGTTATTTGGTGGTCGGTTCCATTCTTTTTAATGAAAATCGATGTGACATAAAAGGTATGTGGGTATGAAAACTCAAAATGACCGCCAACTATTTGTAACGAACAAACCTTTTGCTTTTACAAAAAAAAAAAAATCGAAGAGTACTTACTTCTTATAACGACTGTCTGCACAATGTTGGAGTACATCGTTTGCTAGCTGTTAGCCAGTCTCTTTACGTTATTCTCCTCTCGAGCTCTAGTTGTACAGGTAGACAACAACAACACCTCTTTATTTTATACCCAAAATAAAAACAATACAGAGAAAATTTAGCAGAGAAGCGGTTGCGCCAGCAGGTTTCGCCTACAGTTTTGTTATTGTTTATATTCAGAGTCACATGTTATTGTTTACGTTCAGAGAGTCACATGTCACATTCATTAGCATAGCCCAGTAAAGTATAGCTAGCTGATAGCGGGCGCACTCTCTCGCGACTGCCATCTTGTTTTGGTTACATCGCCGTCGTTCGTATCGTTTTTCCCTACTGGCGCCTTACATACGCAGGTTAGGGAATCTGGAATTAAACGACAAATCGTCAAGGTCCGCTCCTCATTTTACAAAGTTAAATAATAATAATAATAATAATAATAATAATAAT